>NC_092751.1:49275866-49434452 GCF_047496795.1 Chiloscyllium punctatum
AGAATGGCTGTGAGAGAGAGTGGTGAGAGAGAGACAGTGGGCGAGAGTGAGAGAGGCGAGAGTGAGAGAGTGGGCAAGCGAGAGTGGAAGAGAATGAGAGAGGGGCAGAGGGAGAGAGTGGGCAAGAGAGAGAGTGTGGGTGACAGAGAGTGGGCGAGAGAGAGAGAGGGGATGAGAGAGGGAGTGGGCGAGAGAAAGCGTGTGAGTGAGAAAGTGGGAGTGAGAGAGTGGGTGAGAGAAATAGTGGGAGTGAGAGAGTGGGGTGAGAGAGAGTGGGTGAGAGTGAGGGAGTGGGCGAGAGAGAGATTGGGGTGAGAGAGTGTGGGCAAGGGAGATAGTGGGCGAGCGAGAGAGTGGGCGAGAGCAGGTGTGGGCGAGAGAGTGTGCACGTGAGAGTGAGAGAGGGGGCAGAGAGAGAAAGTGCACGAGAAAGAGAGTGGGCGAGAGAGAGGGAGAGAGAGAATAGACGAGAGAAAGACTGGGCGAAAGAGTGAATGGGTGAGAGAGAGAGTGAGGGTGAGTGAGAGTGTGGGGGAGAGAGAGGGTGGGCAAGAGAGAGAGTGGGCGAGAGTGAGGGTGGGGGAGAGAGAGATGGTGGAAGAGAGAGAGAGTGGGCGAGAGAGAGAGTGGGGGAGAGAGAGAGAGAGAGTGGGCGAGAGAGAGAGTGGGTGTGAGAGAGTGGGCGAGAGAGAGAGAGAGAGTGGGCGAGAGAGAGAGTGGGTGAGAGAGAGAGTGGGCGAGTGAGAGAGAGAGAGTGGGCGAGAGAGAGAGTGGGCGAGAGAGAGAGTGGGCGAGAGAGAGAGTGGGCGAGAGAGAGAGTGGGCGAGAGAGAGAGTGGGTGAGAGAGAGAGTTGGCGAGAGAGAGAGTGGGCGAGAGAGAGAGTGGGCGAGAGAGAGAGAGAGAGTGGGCGAGAGAGAGAGAGTGGGCGAGAGAGAGAGTGGGCGAGAGAGAGAGTGGGCGAGAGAGAGAGAGAGAGTGGGCGAGAGAGAGAGTGGGTGAGAGAGAGAGTGGGCGAGAGAGAGAGAGAGAGTGGGTGAGAGAGAGAGTGGGCGAGAGAGAGAGACTAGGTGAGAGAGAGAGTGGGCGAGAGAGAGAGTGGGCGAGAGAGAGAGAGAGAGTGGGCGAGAGAGAGAGTGGGTGAGAGAGAGAGTGGGCGTGAGAGAGAGTGGGTGAGAGAGAGAGTGGGCGTGAGAGAGAGTGGGTGAGAGAGAGAGAGAGAGAGTGGGCGAGAGAGAGAGTGGGTCAGAGAGAGAGTGGGTGAGAGAGAGAGTGAGCGAGGGAGAGTGGGCGAGAGAGAGAGTGGGCGAGAGAGAGAGAGTGGGTGAGAGAGAGAGTGGGTGAGAGAGAGAGTGGGCGAGAGAGAGAGTGGGTGAGAGAGAGAGTGGGCGAGAGAGAGAGTGGGCGAGAGAGAGAGTGGGCGAGAGAGAGAGAGAGAGAGTGGGCGAGAGAGAGAGAGTGGGCGAGAGAGAGAGTGGGCGAGAGAGAGAGTGGGCGAGAGAGTGAGAGAGAGTGGGCGAGAGAGAGAGTGGGTGAGAGAGAGAGTGGGCGAGAGAGAGAGAGAGAGTGGGTGAGAGAGAGAGTGGGCGAGATAGAGAGACTAGGTGAGAGAGAGAGTGGGCGAGAGAGAGAGTGGGCGAGAGAGAGAGAGAGAGTGGGCGAGAGAGAGAGTGGGTGAGAGAGAGAGTGGGCGTGAGAGAGAGTGGGTGAGAGAGAGAGTGGGCGTGAGAGAGAGTGGGTGAGAGAGAGAGAGAGAGAGTGGGCGAGAGAGAGAGTGGGTGAGAGAGAGAGTGGGTGAGAGAGAGAGTGAGCGAGGGAGAGTGGGCGAGAGAGAGAGTGGGCGAGAGAGAGAGAGTGGGTGATAGAGAGAGTGGGTGAGAGAGAGAGTGAGCGAGAGAGAGAGTGGGCGAGAGAGAGAGTGGGTGAGAGAGAGAGTGGGCGAGAGAGAGAGTGGGCGAGAGAGAGAGTGGTGAGAGAGAGAGAGTGGGCGAGGGAGAGACTGAGCGAGAGAGAGAGTGGGCGAGAGAGAGAGAGTGGGCGAGAGAGAGAGTGAGCGAGAGAGAGACTGGGCGAGAGAGAGAGTGAGCGAGAGGGAGAGTGGGCGAGAGAGAGAGTGGGCGAGAGAGAGTGGGCGAGAGAGAGAGTGGGTGAGAGAGAGAGTGGGTGAGAGAGAGAGTGAGCGAGGGAGAGTGGGCGAAAGAGAGAGTGGGCGAGAGAGAGAGAGAGAGTGGGTGAGAGAGAGAGTGGGTGAGAGAGAGAGTGAGCGAGAGAGAGAGTGGGCGAGAGAGAGAGTGGGTGAGAGAGAGAGTGGGCGAGAGAGAGAGTGGGCGAGAGAGAGAGTGGTGAGAGAGAGAGAGTGGGCGAGGGACAGACTGAGCGAGAGAGAGAGTGGGCGAGAGAGAGAGAGTGGGCGAGAGAGAGAGAGTGGGCGAGAGCGAGAGTGGGCGAGAGAGAGTGGGCGAGAGTGAGAGAGGGGGCAAGAGAGAGAATGGCTGTGAGAGAGAGTGGTGAGAGAGAGAGAGAGTGGGCGAGAGTGAGAGTGGGTGAGAGAGAGAGACAGTTGGAGAAAAGAGGACGAGAGGGAGACTGGGCGAGAGAGAGTGGGTGAGAGAGAGAGTGGGCAATAGAGAGAGTGGGCAATAGAGAGAGTGGGCGAGAGAGAGTGGGCAGTAGAGAGAGAGGGGGAGAGAGAGAGTGGGGGAGAGAGAGCGGGCGAGGGAGAGACTGAGCGAGAGAGAGAGTGGGCGAGAGAGAGAGAGTGGGCGAGAGAGAGAGAGTGGGCGAGAGAGAGAGAGTGGGCGAGAGAGAGTGGGCGAGAGTGAAAGAGGGGGCGAGAGAGAGTGGGCGAGAGTGAGAGTGGGTGAGAGAGAGAGTGGGCGAGAGAGAGAGTGGGTGAGAGAGAGAGTGGGCGAGAGAGAGAGTGGGTGAGAGAGAGTGGGCGAGAGAGAGAGAGTGGGTGAGAGAGAGAGTGGGCGAGAGAGAGAGAGTGGGTGAGAGAGAGAGTGGGCGAGAGAGAGAGTGGGTGAGAGAGAGAGTGGGCGAGAGAGAGAGTGGGCGAGAGAGAGAGTGGGCGAGAGAGAGAGTGGGCGAGAGAGAGAGAGAGAGAGAGAGTGGGCGAGAGAGAGTGTGGGCGAGAGAGAGAGAGAGAGTGGGCGAGAGAGAGAGTGGGCGAGAGAGAGAGTGGGCGAGAGAGAGAGTGGGCGAGAGAGAGAGAGAGAGTGGGCGAGAGAGAGAGTGGGTGAGAGAGAGAGAGAGAGTGGGCGAGAGAGAGAGTGGGCGAGAGAGAGAGTGGGCGAGAGTGAGAGAGTGGCCGAGAGAGAGAGTGGGCGAGAGAGAGAGTGGGCGAGAGAGAGAGTGGGCGAGAGAGAGAGAGAGAGTGGGCGAGAGAGAGAGAGAGAGTGGGCGAGAGAGAGAGTGGGCGAGAGAGAGAGAGAGTGGGCGAGAGAGAGAGTGGGTGTGAGAGAGAGAGAGAGTGGGCGAGAGAGAGAATGGGTGAGAGAGAGAGTGGGCGAGAGAGAGAGTGGGCGAGAGAGAGAGAGAGAGTGGGCGAGAGAGAGAGTGGGTGAGAGAGAGAGTGGGCGAGCGAGAGAGAGAGAGTGGGCGAGAGAGAGAGTGGGCGAGAGAGAGAGTGGGCGAGAGAGAGAGTGGGTGAGAGAGAGAGTGGGCGAGAGAGAGAGTGGGCGAGAGAGAGAGTGGGCGAGAGAGAGAGAGAGAGTGGGCGAGAGAGAGAGTGGGCGAGAGAGAGAGAGAGTGGGCGAGAGAGAGAGTGGGTGTGAGAGAGAGAGAGAGTGGGCGAGAGAGAGAATGGGTGAGAGAGAGAGTGGGCGAGAGAGAGAGTGGGCGAGAGAGAGAGTGGGCGAGAGAGAGAGAGAGTGGGCGAGAGAGAGAGTGGGTGTGAGAGAGAGAGAGAGTGGGCGAGAGAGAGAATGGGTGAGAGAGAGAGTGGGCGAGAGAGAGAGTGGGCGAGAGAGAGAGAGAGAGTGGGCGAGAGAGAGAGTGGGTGAGAGAGAGAGTGGGCGAGCGAGAGAGAGAGAGTGGGCGAGAGAGAGAGTGGGCGAGAGAGAGAGTGGGCGAGAGAGAGAGTGGGTGAGAGAGAGAGTGGGCGAGAGAGAGAGTGGGCGAGAGAGAGAGTGGGCGAGAGAGAGAGTGGGCGAGAGAGAGTGGGTGAGAGAGAGAGTGGGCGAGAGAGAGAGTGGGCGAGAGAGAGATAGAGAGTGGGCGAGAGAGAGAGAGAGTGGGCGAGAGAGAGAGAGTGGGCGAGAGATAGAGTGGGCGAGAGAGAGAGTGGGCGAGAGAGAGAGAGAGAGAGTGGGCGAGAGAGAGAGTGGGTGAGAGAGAGAGTGGGCGAGAGAGAGAGAGAGAGTGGGTGAGAGAGAGAGTGGGCGAGAGAGAGAGTGGGTGAGAGAGAGAGTGGGCGAGACAGAGAGACTCGGTGAGAGAGAGAGTGGGCGAGAGAGAGAGTGGGCGAGAGAGAGAGAGAGAGAGTGGGCGAGAGAGAGAGTGGGTGAGAGAGAGAGTGGGCGTGAGAGAGAGTGGGTGAGAGAGAGAGTGGGCGTGAGAGAGAGTGGGTGAGAGAGAGAGAGAGAGAGTGGGCGAGAGAGAGAGTTTGTGAGAGAGAGAGAGAGTGGGCGAGAGAGAGAGTGGGTGAGAGAGAGAGTGGGTGAGAGAGAGAGTGAGCGAGGGAGAGTGGGCGAGAGAGAGAGTGGGCGAGAGAGAGAGAGAGAGTGGGTGAGAGAGAGAGTGGGTGAGAGAGAGAGTGAGCGAGAGAGAGAGTGGGCGAAAGAGAGAGTGTGTGAGAGAGAGAGTGGGCGAGAGAGAGAGACTAGGTGAGAGAGAGAGTGGGCGAGAGAGAGAGTGGGCGAGAGAGAGAGAGAGAGTGGGCGAGAGAGAGTGTGGGTGAGAGAGAGAGTGGGCGTGAGAGAGAGTGGGTGAGAGAGAGAGTGGGCGTGAGAGAGAGTGGGTGAGAGAGAGAGAGAGAGAGTGGGCGAGAGAGAGAGTGGGTGAGAGAGAGAGAGAGAGTGGGCGAGAGAGAGAGTGGGTGAGAGAGAGAGTGGGCGAGAGAGAGAGTGAGCGAGGGAGAGTGGGCGAGAGAGAGAGTGGGCGAGAAAGAGAGAGAGTGGGTGAGAGAGAGAGTGAGCGAGAGAGAGAGTGGGCGAGAGAGAGAGTGGGTGAGAGAGAGAGTGGGCGAGAGAGAGAGTGGGTGAGAGAGAGAGTGGTGAGAGAGAGAGAGTGGGCGAGGGAGAGACTGAGCAAGAGAGAGAGTGGGCGAGAGAGAGAGAGTGGTGAGAGAGAGAGAGTGGGCGAGAGCGAGAGTGGGCGAGAGAGAGTGGGCGAGAGTGAGAGAGGGGGCAAGAGAGAGAATGGCTGTGAGAGAGAGTGGTGAGAGAGAGAGAGTGGGCGAGAGTGAGAGTGGGTGAGAGAGAGAGACAGTTGGAGAAAAGAGGACGAGAGGGAGACTGGGCGAGAGACAGTGGGTGAGAGAGAGAGTGGGCGAGAGAGAGAGTGGGCGAGAGAGAGAGTGGGCGAGAGAGAGAGTGGGAGAGAGTGAGAGAGGGGGCAAGAGAGAGAATGGCTGTGAGAGAGAGTGGTGAGAGAGAGACAGTGGGCGAGAGTGAGAGAGTGGGCAAGCGAGAGTGGAAGAGAATGAGAGAGGGGCAGAGGGAGAGAGTGGGCAAGAGAGAGAGTGTGGGTGACAGAGAGTGGGCGAGAGAGAGAGAGGGGATGAGAGAGGGAGTGGGCGAGAGAAAGCGTGTGAGTGAGAAAGTGGGAGTGAGAGAGTGGGTGAGAGAAATAGTGGGAGTGAGAGAGTGGGGTGAGAGAGAGTGGGTGAGAGTGAGGGAGTGGGCGAGAGAGAGATTGGGGTGAGAGAGTGTGGGCAAGGGAGATAGTGGGCGAGCGAGAGAGTGGGCGAGAGCAGGTGTGGGCGAGAGAGTGTGCACGTGAGAGTGAGAGAGGGGGCAGAGAGAGAAAGTGCACGAGAAAGAGAGTGGGCGAGAGAGAGGGAGAGAGAGAATAGACGAGAGAAAGACTGGGCGAAAGAGTGAATGGGTGAGAGAGAGAGTGAGGGTGAGTGAGAGTGTGGGGGAGAGAGAGGGTGGGCAAGAGAGAGAGTGGGCGAGAGTGAGGGTGGGGGAGAGAGAGATAGTGGAAGAGAGAGAGAGTGGGTGAGAGAGAAACTGGGCGAGTTAGGAGTTGGTGAGAGAGAGAGTGGGAGAGAAAGAGTGGGCGATAGAGACAGAGTGGGCGAGAGTCGGTGAGAGAGAGTGGTGAGAGAAAGAGTGGGCGAGAGAGAGAGTGGGCAAGAGAGAGAGAGGGTGAGAGAGTGTGGGCGAGAGAGAGTGTGGGCGATAGAGAAAGAGTAGGCGAGAGAAAGAATGGGCGACAGAGAGTGGGTGAGAGACAGTGAAGGCGAGAGAGAGAGTGGGTGAGAAAGTGAGAGGGTGAGAGAGTGTGGGCGAGAGAGAAAGAGTAGGCGAGAGAAAGAGTGGGCGACAGACAGTGGGTCAGAGAGAGTGAAGGCGAGAGAGAGAGTGGGCGAGAGAGTGTGCGTCAGAGAGTGGGCGAGAGACAGTGGGCGAGAGAAAGAGTGGAAGTGAGAGAGTGGGGGTGAGACAGAGTGGGCGAGAGAGAGTGTGGGCGACAGTGAGTGAGGGGGCAGAGGGAGAATGGGCGAGAGAGAGTGGGTGAGAGAGAGGGGGCAGAGGGAGATAGTGGGCAAGAGTGAGAGAGTGGGCAAAGGGAGTGGGCGAGAGAGAGTGTGGGTGAGAGAGAGACTGCGCAAAAGAGAGATTGGGTGAGAGAGATGTGCGAGAGAGAGAAAGAGTGGGCGAAAGAGAGTGGGCGAGAGAGAGATTGTCGAGAGAGAGTGTGAGTGGGCGAGAGAGAGAGTCTGGGCGAGAGAGAGAGTGGGCAAGAGAGAGAGTGGGTGAGAGAGAGAGTGGAAGAGAGAGAGAGAGTGGGTGAGAGAGAAACTGGGCGTGTTAGGAGTTGGTGAGAGAGAGAGTGGGAGAGAGACAGAGTGGGCGATAGAGATAGAGTGGGCGAGACTCGGTGAGAGAGAGTGGTGAGATAAAGAGTGGGCAAGAGAGAGAGTGGGCGAGAGAGAGAGGGTGAGAGAGTGTGGGCGAGAGAGAGTGTGGGCGATAGAGAAAGAGTAGGCGAGAGAAAGAGTGGGCGACAGACAGTGGGTCAGAGAGAGTGAAGGCGAGAGAGAGAGTGGAAATGAGAGAGTGGGGGTGAGACAAAGCGGGCAAGAGAGAGTGTGGGAGAGAGTGAGTGAGGGGGCAGAGGGAGAGTGGGTGAGAGAGAGTGGGTGAGAGAGAGGGGGCAGAGGGAGATAGTAGGCGAGAGAGAGAGTGGGCAAAGGGAGTGGGCGAAAGAGAGTGTGGGTGAGAGAGAGTGTGGGCGAGACAGAGAGTGGGTGAGAGTGAGACTGAGCGAGAGTGAGAGAGTGGGCGAGAGAAAGTGGGGGAGAGAGTGAGAGTGTGGGCGAGAGAGAGTGGGCGAGAGAGAGTGGGAGAGAGTGAGAGAGTGGGGGAGAGAGAGTGGGCGAGAGAGAGTGTGGGCGAGAGAGAGAGTGGGAGAGAGAGAGGGCGAGAGAGAGTGGGCGAAAGAAAGTGTGGGCAATAGAGAAAGAGTAGGTGAGAGAGAGAGTGGGCGAGAGAGGGAGTGGGTGTGAGAGAGAGAAAGGGCGAGAGTGAGAGAGTGGGTGAGAGAGTGAGAGGGCTAGAGTGAGAGATTGGGTGAGAGAGAGTGTGGGTGAGAGAGAGAGTGGGTGAGAGAGAGAGAAAGGGCAAGAGTGAGAGAGTGGGTGAGAGAGTGAGAGGGCTAGAGAGAGAGTGGGTGAGAGAGTGTGCGACAGAGAGTGGGTGAGACAGAATGGGCGAGAGAGAGAGTTGGCGAGAGAGAGGGGGCAGAGGGAGATAGTGGGCGAGAGAGAGAGTGGGCAAGAGGGAGTGGGTGAGAGAGAGTGTGGGCGAGAGAGAGAAAGAGTGGGCGAAAGAGAGTGGGCGAGAGATAGAGTGAGTGGGCGAGAGAGAGAGTGTGGGTGAGAGTGAGAGTGAGTGGGCGAGAGAGAGAGTGTGGGTGAGAGTGAGAGTGAGTGGGCGAGAGAGAGAGTGTGGGTGAGAGTGAGAGTGAGTGGGCGAGAGAGAGAGTGTGGGTGAGAGTGAGAGTGAGTGGGCGAGAGAGAGAGTGTGGGTGAGAGTGAGAGTGAGTGGGCGAGAGAGAGAGTGTGGGTGAGAGTGAGAGTGAGTGGGCGAGAGAGAGAGTGTGGGTGAGAGTGAGAGTGAGTGGGCGAGAGAGAGAGTGTGGGTGAGAGTGAGAGGGAGAAGAGGGACATAGTGGGCGAGAGAGAGAATGGGCGAGAGAGAGAGAGTGGGCGAGAGAGAGAGAGTGGGCGAGAGAGAGAGTGTGGGTGAGAGTGAGTGGGCGAGAGAGAGAGTGTGGGTGAGAGTGAGAGTGAGTGGGCGAGAGAGAGAGTGTGGGTGAGAGTGAGAGGGGGAAGAGGGACATAGTGGGCGAGAGAAAGAGTGGGCGAGAGAGAGAGAGTGGGCAAGAGAGAGAGAGTGGGCGAGAGAGAGAGTGTGGGTGAGAGTGAGAGGGGGAAGAGGGACATAGTGGGCGAGACAGAGAGTTGGCGAGAGAGAGTGGGCGAGAATGAGAGAGTGGGCGAGAGAGAGAGTGGGCGAGAGAGAGAGTGGGCAGGAGAGAGTGTGAGCGAGACAGAGAGTGGGTGAGAGAGTGAGAGGGCTAGAGTGAGAGAGTGGGCGAGAGAGAGTGTGGGTGAGAGAGAGAGTGGGTGAGAGAGAGAGTGGGTGAGACAGAGAGTGGGTGAGCGTGAAACTGGGCCAAAGAAAGAGTGGGTGAGAGAGAGTGGGCGAGAGTGAGACTGGGCGAGAGAGAGTGAGTGGGCGAGACAGAGAGTGGGCGAGACCGAGAGTGGAAGAGAATGAGAGAGTGGGCGAGAGAGAGAGTGGTAGAGAATGAGAGAGTGGGCGTGGGAGAGAGTGGGCGAGAGAGAGAGTAGGAAAGAGTAAGAGAGTGGGCGAGAGAGAGTGTGGGTGAGAGAGAAAGCGGGCGAGAGAGAGAGTGGGTGAGACACAGTGTGGGTGAGAGAGAGACCGGACCAAAGAGAGAGTGGGCGAGAGTGTGACTGGGCGAGAGTGAGAGAGTGGGCGAGAGAGAGAGTGGGAGAGAGTGAGAGAGTGGGCGAGATATAGAGTGGGTGAGCGAAAGAGTGAGAGAGAGAGAGTGAGAGAGTGGGTGAAAGATAGTGTGGCCGAGAGAGAGTGGGCAAGAGGGAGTGGGTGAGAGAGAGACTGGACGAAAGATTAGGTGAGAGAGAGTGGGCGAGAGAGAGAAAGAGTGGGCGATAGAGAGAGTGGGCAAGAGAGAGAGAGGGTGAGAGAGTGTGGGCGAGAGAGAGTGTGGGCGATAGAGAAAGAGTAGGCGAGAGAAAGAATGGGCGACAGAGAGTGGGTGAGAGACAGTGAAGGCGAGAGAGAGAGTGGGTGAGAAAGTGAGAGGGTGAGAGAGTGTGGGCGAGAGAGAGTGTGGGCGATAGAGAAAGAGTAGGCGAGAGAAAGAGTGGGCGACAGACAGTGGGTCAGAGAGAGTGAAGGCGAGAGAGAGAGTGGGCGAGAGAGTGTGCGTCAGAGAGTGGGCGAGAGACAGTGGGCGAGAGAAAGAGTGGAAGTGAGAGAGTGGGGGTGAGACAGAGTGGGCGAGAGAGAGTGTGGGCGACAGTGAGTGAGGGGGCAGAGGGAGAATGGGCGAGAGAGAGTGGGTGAGAGAGAGGGGGCAGAGGGAGATAGTGGGCAAGAGTGAGAGAGTGGGCAAAGGGAGTGGGCGAGAGAGAGTGTGGGTGAGAGAGAGACTGCGCAAAAGAGAGATTGGGTGAGAGAGATGTGCGAGAGAGAGAAAGAGTGGGCGAAAGAGAGTGGGCGAGAGAGAGATTGTCGAGAGAGAGTGTGAGTGGGCGAGAGAGAGAGTCTGGGCGAGAGAGAGAGTGGGCAAGAGAGAGAGTGGGTGAGAGAGAGAGTGGAAGAGAGAGAGAGAGTGGGTGAGAGAGAAACTGGGCGTGTTAGGAGTTGGTGAGAGAGAGAGTGGGAGAGAGACAGAGTGGGCGATAGAGATAGAGTGGGCGAGACTCGGTGAGAGAGAGTGGTGAGATAAAGAGTGGGCAAGAGAGAGAGTGGGCGAGAGAGAGAGGGTGAGAGAGTGTGGGCGAGAGAGAGTGTGGGCGATAGAGAAAGAGTAGGCGAGAGAAAGAGTGGGCGACAGACAGTGGGTCAGAGAGAGTGAAGGCGAGAGAGAGAGTGGAAATGAGAGAGTGGGGGTGAGACAAAGCGGGCAAGAGAGAGTGTGGGAGAGAGTGAGTGAGGGGGCAGAGGGAGAGTGGGTGAGAGAGAGTGGGTGAGAGAGAGGGGGCAGAGGGAGATAGTAGGCGAGAGAGAGAGTGGGCAAAGGGAGTGGGCGAAAGAGAGTGTGGGTGAGAGAGAGTGTGGGCGAGACAGAGAGTGGGTGAGAGTGAGACTGAGCGAGAGTGAGAGAGTGGGCGAGAGAAAGTGGGGGAGAGAGTGAGAGTGTGGGCGAGAGAGAGTGGGCGAGAGAGAGTGGGAGAGAGTGAGAGAGTGGGGGAGAGAGAGTGGGCGAGAGAGAGTGTGGGCGAGAGAGAGAGTGGGAGAGAGAGAGGGCGAGAGAGAGTGGGCGAAAGAAAGTGTGGGCAATAGAGAAAGAGTAGGTGAGAGAGAGAGTGGGCGAGAGAGGGAGTGGGTGTGAGAGAGAGAAAGGGCGAGAGTGAGAGAGTGGGTGAGAGAGTGAGAGGGCTAGAGTGAGAGATTGGGTGAGAGAGAGTGTGGGTGAGAGAGAGAGTGGGTGAGAGAGAGAGAAAGGGCAAGAGTGAGAGAGTGGGTGAGAGAGTGAGAGGGCTAGAAAGAGAGTGGGTGAGAGAGTGTGCGACAGAGAGTGGGTGAGACAGAATGGGCGAGAGAGAGAGTTGGCGAGAGAGAGGGGGCAGAGGGAGATAGTGGGCGAGAGAGAGAGTGGGCAAGAGGGAGTGGGTGAGAGAGAGTGTGGGCGAGAGAGAGAAAGAGTGGGCGAAAGAGAGTGGGCGAGAGATAGAGTGAGTGGGCGAGAGAGAGAGTGTGGGTGAGAGTGAGAGTGAGTGGGCGAGAGAGAGAGTGTGGGTGAGAGTGAGAGTGAGTGGGCGAGAGAGAGAGTGTGGGTGAGAGTGAGAGTGAGTGGGCGAGAGAGAGAGTGTGGGTGAGAGTGAGAGTGAGTGGGCGAGAGAGAGAGTGTGGGTGAGAGTGAGAGTGAGTGGGCGAGAGAGAGAGTGTGGGTGAGAGTGAGAGTGAGTGGGCGAGAGAGAGAGTGTGGGTGAGAGTGAGAGTGAGTGGGCGAGAGTGAGAGTGTGGGTGAGAGTGAGAGGGGGAAGAGGGACATAGTGGGCGAGAGAGAGAATGGGCGAGAGAGAGAGAGTGGGCGAGAGAGAGAGAGTGGGCGAGAGAGAGAGTGTGGGTGAGAGTGAGTGGGCGAGAGAGAGAGTGTGGGTGAGAGTGAGAGTGAGTGGGCGAGAGAGAGAGTGTGGGTGAGAGTGAGAGGGGGAAGAGGGACATAGTGGGCGAGAGAAAGAGTGGGCGAGAGAGAGAGAGTGGGCAAGAGAGAGAGAGTGGGCGAGAGAGAGAGTGTGGGTGAGAGTGAGAGGGGGAAGAGGGACATAGTGGGCGAGACAGAGAGTTGGCGAGAGAGAGTGGGCGAGAATGAGAGAGTGGGCGAGAGAGAGAGTGGGCGAGAGAGAGAGTGGGCAGGAGAGAGTGTGAGCGAGACAGAGAGTGGGTGAGAGAGTGAGAGGGCTAGAGTGAGAGAGTGGGCGAGAGAGAGTGTGGGTGAGAGAGAGAGTGGGTGAGAGAGAGAGTGGGTGAGACAGAGAGTGGGTGAGCGTGAAACTGGGCCAAAGAAAGAGTGGGTGAGAGAGAGTGGGCGAGAGTGAGACTGGGCGAGAGAGAGTGAGTGGGCGAGACAGAGAGTGGGCGAGACCGAGAGTGGAAGAGAATGAGAGAGTGGGCGAGAGAGAGAGTGGTAGAGAATGAGAGAGTGGGCGTGGGAGAGAGTGGGCGAGAGAGAGAGTAGGAAAGAGTAAGAGAGTGGGCGAGAGAGAGTGTGGGTGAGAGAGAAAGCGGGCGAGAGAGAGAGTGGGTGAGACACAGTGTGGGTGAGAGAGAGACCGGACCAAAGAGAGAGTGGGCGAGAGTGTGACTGGGCGAGAGTGAGAGAGTGGGCGAGAGAGAGAGTGGGAGAGAGTGAGAGAGTGGGCGAGATATAGAGTGGGTGAGCGAAAGAGTGAGAGAGAGAGAGTGAGAGAGTGGGTGAAAGATAGTGTGGCCGAGAGAGAGTGGGCAAGAGGGAGTGGGTGAGAGAGAGACTGGACGAAAGATTAGGTGAGAGAGAGTGGGCGAGAGAGAGAAAGAGTGGGCGATAGAGAGAGTGGGCAAGAGAGAGAGAGGGTGAGAGAGTGTGGGCGAGAGAGAGTGTGGGCGATAGAGAAAGAGTAGGCGAGAGAAAGAATGGGCGACAGAGAGTGGGTGAGAGACAGTGAAGGCGAGAGAGAGAGTGGGTGAGAAAGTGAGAGGGTGAGAGAGTGTGGGCGAGAGAGAGTGTGGGCGATAGAGAAAGAGTAGGCGAGAGAAAGAGTGGGCGACAGACAGTGGGTCAGAGAGAGTGAAGGCGAGAAAGAGAGTGGGCGAGAGAGTGTGCGTCAGAGAGTGGGCGAGAGACAGTGGGCGAGAGAAAGAGTGGAAGTGAGAGAGTGGGGGTGAGACAGAGTGGGCGAGAGAGAGTGTGGGCGACAGTGAGTGAGGGGGCAGAGGGAGAATGGGCGAGAGAGAGTGGGTGAGAGAGAGGGGGCAGAGGGAGATAGTGGGCAAGAGTGAGAGAGTGGGCAAAGGGAGTGGGCGAGAGAGAGTGTGGGTGAGAGAGAGACTGCGCAAAAGAGAGATTGGGTGAGAGAGATGTGCGAGAGAGAGAAAGAGTGGGCGAAAGAGAGTGGGCGAGAGAGAGATTGTCGAGAGAGAGTGTGAGTGGGCGAGAGAGAGAGTCTGGGCGAGAGAGAGAGTGGGCAAGAGAGAGAGTGGGTGAGAGAGAGTGTGGAAGAGAGAGAGAGAGTGGGTGAGAGAGAAACTGGGCGTGTTAGGAGTTGGTGAGAGAGAGAGTGGGAGAGAGACAGAGTGGGCGATAGAGATAGAGTGGGCGAGACTCGGTGAGAGAGAGTGGTGAGATAAAGAGTGGGCAAGAGAGAGAGTGGGCGAGAGAGAGAGGGTGAGAGAGTGTGGGCGAGAGAGAGTGTGGGCGATAGAGAAAGAGTAGGCGAGAGAAAGAGTGGGCGACAGACAGTGGGTCAGAGAGAGTGAAGGCGAGAGAGAGAGTGGAAATGAGAGAGTGGGGGTGAGACAAAGCGGGCAAGAGAGAGTGTGGGAGAGAGTGAGTGAGGGGGCAGAGGGAGAGTGGGTGAGAGAGAGTGGGTGAGAGAGAGGGGGCAGAGGGAGATAGTAGGCGAGAGAGAGAGTGGGCAAAGGGAGTGGGCGAAAGAGAGTGTGGGTGAGAGAGAGTGTGGGCGAGACAGAGAGTGGGTGAGAGTGAGACTGAGCGAGAGTGAGAGAGTGGGCGAGAGAAAGTGGGGGAGAGAGTGAGAGTGTGGGCGAGAGAGAGTGGGCGAGAGAGAGTGGGAGAGAGTGAGAGAGTGGGGGAGAGAGAGTGGGCGAGAGAGAGTGTGGGCGAGAGAGAGAGTGGGAGAGAGAGAGGGCGAGAGAGAGTGGGCGAAAGAAAGTGTGGGCAATAGAGAAAGAGTAGGTGAGAGAGAGAGTGGGCGAGAGAGGGAGTGGGTGTGAGAGAGAGAAAGGGCGAGAGTGAGAGAGTGGGTGAGAGAGTGAGAGGGCTAGAGTGAGAGATTGGGTGAGAGAGAGTGTGGGTGAGAGAGAGAGTGGGTGAGAGAGAGAGAAAGGGCAAGAGTGAGAGAGTGGGTGAGAGAGTGAGAGGGCTAGAGAGAGAGTGGGTGAGAGAGTGTGCGACAGAGAGTGGGTGAGACAGAATGGGCGAGAGAGAGAGTTGGCGAGAGAGAGGGGGCAGAGGGAGATAGTGGGCGAGAGAGAGAGTGGGCAAGAGGGAGTGGGTGAGAGAGAGTGTGGGCGAGAGAGAGAAAGAGTGGGCGAAAGAGAGTGGGCGAGAGATAGAGTGAGTGGGCGAGAGAGAGAGTGTGGGTGAGAGTGAGAGTGAGTGGGCGAGAGAGAGAGTGTGGGTGAGAGTGAGAGTGAGTGGGCGAGAGAGAGAGTGTGGGTGAGAGTGAGAGTGAGTGGGCGAGAGAGAGAGTGTGGGTGAGAGTGAGAGTGAGTGGGCGAGAGAGAGAGTGTGGGTGAGAGTGAGAGTGAGTGGGCGAGAGAGAGAGTGTGGGTGAGAGTGAGAGTGAGTGGGCGAGAGAGAGAGTGTGGGTGAGAGTGAGAGTGAGTGGGCGAGAGAGAGAGTGTGGGTGAGAGTGAGAGTGAGTGGGCGAGAGAGAGAGTGTGGGTGAGAGTGAGAGGGGGAAGAGGGACATAGTGGGCGAGAGAGAGAATGGGCGAGAGAGAGAGAGTGGGCGAGAGAGAGAGAGTGGGCGAGAGAGAGAGTGTGGGTGAGAGTGAGTGGGCGAGAGAGAGAGTGTGGGTGAGAGTGAGAGTGAGTGGGCGAGAGAGAGAGTGTGGGTGAGAGTGAGAGGGGGAAGAGGGACATAGTGGGCGAGAGAAAGAGTGGGCGAGAGAGAGAGAGTGGGCGAGAGAGAGAGAGTGGGCGAGAGAGAGAGCGTGGGTGAGAGTGAGAGGGGGAAGAGGGACATAGTGGGCGAGACAGAGAGTTGGCGAGAGAGAGTGGGCGAGAATGAGAGAGTGGGCGATAGAGAGAGTGGGCGAGAGAGAGAGTGGGCAGGAGAGAGTGTGAGCGAGACAGAGAGTGGGTGAGAGAGTGAGAGGGCTAGAGTGAGAGAGTGGGCGAGAGAGAGTGTGGGTGAGAGAGAGAGTGGGTGAGAGAGAGAGTGGGTGAGACAGAGAGTGGGTGAGCGTGAAACTGGGCCAAAGAAAGAGTGGGTGAGAGAGAGTGGGCGAGAGTGAGACTGGGCGAGAGAGAGTGAGTGGGCGAGACAGAGAGTGGGCGAGACCGAGAGTGGAAGAGAATGAGAGAGTGGGCGAGAGAGAGAGTGGTAGAGAATGAGAGAGTGGGCGTGGGAGAGAGTGGGCGAGAGAGAAAGTAGGAAAGAGTAAGAGAGTGGGCGAGAGAGAGTGTGGGTGAGAGAGAAAGCGGGCGAGAGAGAGAGTGGGTGAGACACAGTGTGGGTGAGAGAGAGACCGGACCAAAGAGAGAGTGGGCGAGAGTGTGACTGGGCGAGAGTGAGAGAGTGGGCGAGAGAGAGAGTGGGAGAGAGTGAGAGAGTGGGCGAGATATAGAGTGGGTGAGCGAAAGAGTGAGAGAGAGAGAGTGAGAGAGTGGGTGAAAGATAGTGTGGCCGAGAGAGAGTGGGCAAGAGGGAGTGGGTGAGAGAGAGACTGGACGAAAGATTAGGTGAGAGAGAGTGGGCGAGAGAGAGAAAGAGTGGGCGATAGAGAGAGTGTGGGTGAGAGTGAGAGGGGGGAAGAGGGACATAGTGGGCGAGAGAGAGAGTGGGCGAGAGAGAGTGGGCGAGAGAGAGAGAGTGGGAGAGAGAGTGGGCGAGAGAGAGAGAGTGGGAGAGAGAGTGGTCATGAGGGAGTGTTGGAGAGACAGAGAGTGGGTGAGAGAGAGAGTAGATGAGAGAGATAGTGGGCGAGAGAGAGAGTGGGCGAGAGAGAGAGAGTGGGAGAGAGAGTGGTCATGAGAGAGTGTTGGAGAGACAGAGAGTGGGTGAGAGAGAGAGTGGGCGAGAGAGAGAGTAGATGAGAGAGATAGTGGGCGAGAGAAAGCGGGCGAGAGAGAGAGTGGGAGAGAGAGTGGGCGAGAGAGAGAGAGTGGGAGAGAGAGTGGTCATGAGAGAGTGTTGGAGAGACAGAGAGTGGGTGAGAGAGAGAGTGGGCGAGAGAGAGAGTAGATGAGAGATAGTGGGCGAGAGAAAGCGGGCGAGAGAGAGAGTGGGTGAGAGAGAGTGGGTGAGAGAGAGAGAGTGGGTGAGAGAGAGAGTGGGTGAGAGAGAGAGTGGGTGAGAGAGAGAGTGAGCGAGAGAGAGAAAGCGGGCGAGAGAGAGAGTGGGCGAGAGAGAGAGTGGGTGAGAGAGATAGTGGGCGAGGGAGAGTCGGCGGGAGAGAGAGTGGGCAAGAGAGAGAGTGAGTGGGCGATAGAGAGAGTGTGGGTGAGAGTGAGAGGGGGAAGAGGGACATAGTGGGCGAGAGAGAGAGAGTGGGCGAGAGAGTGAGTGGGCGAGAGAGAGAGAGTGGGAGAGAGTGTGAGAGTGGGAGAGAGTGTGAGAGTGGGCGAGAGAGAGAGTGGGAGAGAGTGAGAGAGTGCGAGAGAGAGAGTGGGCGAGAGAGAGAGTGGGAGAGAGTGAGAGAGTGGGAGAGTGTGTGAGAGTGGGCGAGAGACAGTGGGAGAGAGTGAGAGAGTGGGCGAGAGAGAGAGTGTGGGTGAGAGTGAGAGGGGGAAGAGGGACATAGTGGGCGAGAGAGAGAGAGTGGGCGAGAGAGAGAGTGGGCGAGAGAGAGAGTGGGAGAGAGTGAGAGAGTGCATGAGAGAGAGTGGGCAAGAGAGAGAGTGGGAGAGAGTGAGAGAGTGGGAGAGAGTGTGAGAGTGGGCGAGAGACAGTGGGAGAGAGTGAGAGTGGGCGAGAGAGAGAGTGGGCGAGAGAGAGAGTGGGCGAGGGAGAGAGTGGGCGAGAGAGAGAGTGGGCGAGAGAGAGAGTGAGTGGGCGAGAGAGAGAGAGTGGGCGAGAGAGAGACAGTGGGTGAGAGAGAGAGAGAGTGGGCGTGAGAGAGTGGGCGAGAGAGAGAGTGGGCAAGAGAGGGTGTGTGTGAGAGAGAGTGGGCGAGAGAGAGAGTGGGTGAGAGAGAGAGTGGGTGAGAGAGAGAGTGGGCAAGAGAGAGGGTGGTGGAGAGGGAGAGTGGGTTAGAGAGAGAGTCAGCGAGAGAAAGAGTGGGCGAGGGAGAGTGGGCGGGAGAGAAAGTGGGCAAGAGAGAGAGTGGGTGAGAGAGAGAGAGTGGGCGTGAGAGAGAGTGGGTGAGAGAGAGAGTGGGCGTGAGAGAGAGTGGGTGAGAGAGAGAGTGGGCGTGAGAGAGAGTGGGTGAGAGAGAGAGAGAGTGGGCAAGGGAGAGACTGGGCGAGAGAGAGTGTGTGAGAGAGAGAGAGTGTGTGAGAGAGAGAGAGTGGGCGAGAGGGAGAGAGTGGGTGTGAGAGAGTGGGCGAGAGAGAGAGTGGGTTAGAGAGAGAGTGAGCGAGAGAGAGAAAGTGGGCGAGAGAAAGAGTGGGCGAGAGAGATAGTGCACGAGAGAGAGTGGGCAAGAGAGAGCGTGTGAGAGAGAGAGTGGGCGAGAGAGAGAGAGAGTCGGTGAGAGAGAGAGAGTGGGCGTGAGAGAGCGGGCGAGAGAGAGAGTGGGCGAGAGAGAGAGTGGGTGAGAGAGAGAGTGTGTGAGAGAGAGAGTGGGCGAGAGAGAGAGAGTGTGTGAGAGAGAGAGTGGGAAAGAGAGAGTGTGTGAGAGAGAGTGTGGGCGAGAGAGAGAGAGTGGGTGAGAGAGAGAGAGTGGGCAAGAGAGAGTGTGTGAGAGAGAGAGTGGGCGAGAGAGAGTGGGTGAGAGAGAGAGTGTGTGAGAGAGAGAGTGGGCAAGAGTGAGGGTGGTGGAGAGGGAGAGTGGGTTAGAGAGAGAGTCAGCGAGAGAAAGAGTGGGCGAGGGAGAGTGGGCGGGAGAGAAAGTGGGCGAGAGAGAGAGTGGGCGTGAGAGAGAGTGGGTGAGAGAGAGAGTGGGTGAGAGAGAGAGAGGGTGAGAGAGAGAGAGAGTGGGCGAGAGAGAGAGTGGGCGAGAGAGAGTGTGTGAGAGAGAGAGAGTGGGCGAGAGGGAGAGAGTGGGTGTGAGAGAGTGGGCGAGAGAGTGAGTGGGTTAGAGAGAGAGTGAGCGAGAGAGAGAAAGTGGGCGAGAGAAAGAGTGGGCGAGAGAGATAGTGCACGAGAGAGAGTGGGCAAGAGAGAGCGTGGGCACGAGAGAGAGTGAGTGAGAGAGAGAGTGGGCGAGAGAGAGAGTGGGCGTGAGAGAGAGTGGGTGAGAGAGAGAGTGGGCGTGAGAGACAGTGGGTGAGAGAGAGAGTGGGCGTGAGAGAGAGTGGGTGAGAGAGAGAGAGAGAGTGGGCGAGAGAGAGAGTGGGCGAGAGAGAGTGTGTGAGAGAGAGAGAGTGGGCGAGAGGGAGAGAGTGGGTGTGAGAGAGTGGGCGAGAGTGAGTGGGTTAGAGAGAGAGTGAGCGAGAGAGAGAAAGTGGGCGAGAGAAAGAGTGGGCGAGAGAGATAGTGCACGAGAGAGAGTGGGCAAGAGAGAGCGTGGGCAAGAGAGAGAGTGAGTGAGAGAGAGAGTGGGCGAGAGAGAGAGTGGGCAAGAGAGAGAGTGGGTTAGAGAGAGAGTTAGCGAGAGAGAGAAAGTGGGCGAGAGAGAGAGTGGGCGAGAGAGAGAGTCGGCGAGAGAGAGTGGGCAAGAGAGAGAGTGGGCGAGAGAGAGAGTGGGCGAGAGGGAGAGTGGGTGAGAGAGTGTGTGAGAGAGAGAGTGAGCGAGAGAGAGAGAGTGGGTGTGAGAGAGAGAGTGGGCGAGAGAGAGAGAGTGGGCGAGAGAGAGAGTGGGCGAGAGAGAGAGGGTGGGCAAGAGAGAGAGTGGGCGAGAGAGAGAGTGGGTGAGAGAGTGTGTGAAAAGAGAGAGTGAGTGAGAGAGAGAGTGGGTGTGAGAGAGAGTGGGTGTGAGAGAGAGTGGATGAGAGAGAGTGGGTGAGAGAGAGAGAGTGGGCGAGAGAGAGAGTGGGCAAGAGAGAGAGTGGGCGAGAGAGAGAGTGGGCGAGAGAGAGAGTGGCAAGAGAGAGAGTGGGCGAGAGGGAGAGTGGATGAGAGAGAGTGGGTGAGAGAGAGAGAGTGGGCGAGAGAGAGTGGGCGAGAGAGAGAGTGGGCGAGAAGGAGAGTGGATGAGAGAGAGTGGGTGAGAGAGAGAGAGTGGGCGAGAGAGAGAGTGGGCAAGAGAGAGAGGTGAGAGAGCGCGAGAGTGGTGAGAGAGAGAGGGGAGAGAGACATGGGTGTGAGAGGGGTCAGAGAGAAAGGGTGAGATAGTGAGGGTGTGAGAGGGAAGGGGTGTGAGAGAGAGACAGGGCGTGAGAGAGAGGGAGTGAGAGTGAGAGGGTGTGAGAGTGAGGTGTGAGAGAGAGAGGGACTGAGAAAGAGGGAGTGAGAGTGAGCGCGAGAGGGGTGAGAGAGGGAGAGGGTGTGTGTGAGAGAGAGGGAGCGAGAGAGAGGGTGGGTGAGAGAGAGAGTGGTTGAGAGAGAGTGGGCGAGAGAGAGAGTGAGAGGGGGGCAGAAGTAGAGAGTGGGCGTGAAAGAGATTGGGCGAGATGGAGTGGGAGAGTGTAGGGGGCGAGGGAGAGAGAACGTGTGAGAGAGGGAGGTGAGAGAGAGAATGAGGGTGAGAGAGCGCGAGAGGGGTGAGAGAGAGAATGTTAAGAGCGAGAAGGTGTGAGGAAGAGAAGGGGGTGAGAGAGAGGGGCTGAGAGAGAGGGGATGAGAGAGAGAGAGGGTGAGAGAGAGGGGTGAGGGAGTGTCATGAAAGAGAGGGGTAGAGAGAGAGGGAGAGAGAGAGGGGTGTAAGGAAGAGGGGTGAGAGAGGGGCGTGTGAGAGAGACAGGGGTGAGACAGAGAAGGCTGAGGGGGGGTGAGAGAGATGTGAGAGAGAGAGGGTGAGAGAGAGAAGGAGTGAGAGAGAGGGGGGTGAGAGAGGGAGAGAGAGGGGTGAGAGAGAGAGGGTGAGATATAGAGTGTGGGTGAGATAGAGTGGTGAGAGAGATAGAGAGGGGTGTAAGAGAGAGGGGTGTAAGAGAGAGGGGTGAGAGTGCGGGATGAGAGAGAGGGGAAGGGAGAGAGAGGGAGAAAGAAGGAGAGAGAGAGTAATGTAAGAGAGAGGGGTGAGAGTATGAGCGGGCTGAGAGAGGGATGAGAGAGAGGGAGGAGTGTAAGAGAGAGGGGGTAAAAGAGGGATGATAGAGAGCGGAGTGAGAGAGATAAGTGAGAGAGAGAGAGAGGCGTGAGAGAGAGAGACGGGGTGAGACAGAGGGGTCGAGAGAGAGGCAGTGTGTTAGAGAGGGCAGTGAAAGAGAGAGGGTGAGAGAGAGAGGAGTGAGAGAGAGAGAGGTGAGAGAGAGGGAGAGGTGTGAGAGAGAGAAAGGTGAGGGCGAGAGAGAGAATGTGTGTGTGTGAGAGAGAGGTGAGAGAGAGGGTTGAGAGAGAGAGGTATAAGAGAGAGAGGCTGAGAGATAGGAGTGAGAGGGAGATAGGGGTGAGAGAGAGGGGCGTGAGAGAGAGAGACAGAGAGAAGGGCTGAGACAGAGAGGGTGAGAGAGAGGGGTGAGACTGTGAGAGGGTGAGAGAGAGAGAGAGAGAGGAGTGAGAGACAGAGAGGGAGCGAGAGAGAGAGTCGTGTGAGGGAGAGAGAGGGCTGAGAGAGGGGTGAACGAGAGAGAGAGGGGTGAGAGAGAGCGGGTGTGTGAGAGAGAGAAAGGATGAGAGAGAGGGGAGTGAGAGAGAGGAGGTGAGACAGACATGGGGTGAGAGAGAGAGGGATGAGAGAGGTGTGATGAGTGAGAGAGCATGTTGAGAGAGAGGCGATGAGAGAGAGAGAGAGGGAGAGAGAGGGACGGGGTGAGAGAGTCAGGGGGTGAGAGACGGGGGAGAGAGAGAAAGGTGGCGAGAGAGACAGGGGGCGGGATTGAGGGAGTGTGTGAGAGACGGGGTGAAAGAAAGAGAGGGTGAGAGAGAGGGGTGAGAGAGAGGGGTCAGCTAGAGCATGGAGTGAGAGAGAAAGGGGCGAGAGAGAGAGCGGTGAGAGAAAAGGGTGAGAGAGAGAGGGGTCGAGAGTGAGGGAGTGTGTGAGAGAGGGGCGTGAATGAGAGGTGAGAGAGAGGTGTGAGAGAGAGATGGGTGTGAGAGAGTGAGGGGAGAGAGAGGGGTGAGAGAGAGGGATGCGGGTGGGAGAGAGAGGGGTTGACAGAGAGAAAGGGTGGGAGAGAGAGGTGGTGAGACAGACAGGTGGTGTGAGTGGGGCGTGAGTGAGAGGGTGAGTGAGAGTGGTTAGACAGAGAGAGGGGTGAGAGAGAGAGGGGATGAGTGAGAGAGGGTGTTGAGAGAGAGGTGGCGAGAGAGACGGGGGTGATATTGAGGGAGTGTGTGAGAGATGAGTTGAAAGACAGAGAGGGGTGAGTGAGAGCATGGGGTGCGAGAGAGAGGGGTGCGAGAGAGAGGGTTGAAAGAGAGAGGGGTGAGAGAGAGAGGGGTGAGATAGAGAGGGGTGAGAGAGGTGGGTGAGAGAGAGGGGTTTGAGACGATGAGGGTTGAGAGAGAGGTGTGAGAGAGAGTGAGAGAAAGAGGTTTTGAGAAAGGGGTGAGAGAGAGGGGTTTGAGAGAGAGTGGAGGATGAGAAATGGGTGAGACAGATAGAGAGAGGTTTAAGAGACAGGGGAGAGAGAGTGGGATGAGAGAGCAGGGTAAAGAGAGAGGGGAAGAGAGACTGAGTGGTGTAAGAGAGAGGGGTGAGAGTATGTGAGGGCTGAGAGAGGGGTGAGAGAGAGGGAGGAGTGTAAGAGAGAGAGGGGTAAGAGAGGGATGAGAGAGAGGAGTCAGAGAGAGAAGGGTGAGAGCGAGAGAGAGAGAGGGTGAGAGAGAGGGGTAAGAGAGAGGGTTGAGAGAGAGAGGGGTGAGTGAGAGAGGGTGTTGAGAGAGAGACGGCAAGAGAGATAGGGGGCAAGATTGAGGGCGAGTGTGAGAGACGGGTGAAAGACAGAGAGGGTAAGAGAAAAGGGTGAATTCTAGGGGTGAGCGAGAGGATGGGTTGAGAGAGAGAGAGAGAGGGGTGAGAGAGGAGGCGAGAGAGAGGAGTCAAAGATAGAAGGGTGAGAGCGAGAGAGAGAAAGGGTGGGAGAGAGAGGAGGTGAGACAGACAGGTGGTGTGAGTGGAGGGTGAGAGAGAGTGTGAGAGAGGGGGGTGAGACAGAGAGAGGGGTGAGAGAGAGAGAGGGGATGAGCGAGAGAGGGTGTTGAGAGAGAGGTGGCGAGAGAGACAGGGGGTGAGATTGAGGGAGTGTGTGAGAGATGGGTGAAAGAAAGAGAGGGTGAGAGAGAGGAATGAGAGGAGTCAGACAGAGAAGGGTGAGAGCGAGAGAGAGAGAGGGTTGAGAGAGAGAGGGGTGAGTGAGAGAGGGTGTTGAGAGAGAGGCGGCGAGGGAGATGGGGAGGAGATTGAGGGAGTGTGTGAGAGACGGGTGAAAGACAGAGAGGGTGAGGTAGAGGGGTGAGAGAGAGGGGCATGAGTGAGAGAGAGAGGGTGAGAAAGATAAGGGGATGAGAGAGAGATGGGGGTGTGAGCGGTTGAGAGAGAGCGGGTGAGAGTGTGAGATAGAGTGTGGGTGAGAGAGACCGTGGGTAAGCGTGGGAGAGAGGGTGAGGTGGTGAGAGAGAGAGGTTGAGAGAACGAGAGAGGGGGTGTGAGATAGAGGGGTGAGAGATAGTGGGGTTTGAGAGAGAGTGAGAGAGAGGGATGAGTGAGATAGTGAGTTGAGATAGAGAGAACGGGTGAGAAGAGAGGTAAGGGAGAGAGGGGGTGAGAGAGAGAGAATGTGTATGCGAGATGGTGTTGAGAGAGAGGGGGTGAGAGAGCGAGACAAGGTGAGACAGGGGTGAGAGAGAGGGGGTGAGAGAGAGGAGGGGAGACAGACTGGAGGTAAGAGAGAGGGGGTGAGAGAGGGGGTGAGAGAGAGGGTGAGAGAGAGGGTGAGACAGGCGGGGAGAGAGAGGGGTGTGAGAGAGAGGGGAGATGAGTGAGAGACGGTGTTGAGAGAGGGGAGGTGAGAGAGAGGGGGAGAGAGTAATGGGGTGAGAGAGTGACGGGGGTGAGAAACAGGGAGAGATGGGGGGGAGAGAGGGGGAGAGAGAGCGGTGTAAGAGAGAGAGGGATGAGAATAGGAGAGGGCTTAGAGAGGGGTGAGAGAGAGAGGGAGGAGTGTAAGAGAGAGGGGGGTAAGAGAGGGATGAGAGAGAGGGTTAGAGAGCAGAGGGGGAGAGAGAGCTGAGAGAGAGAGGGCTGAGAGAGACGGGAGAGAGAGAGATGGGGTGCGAGAGAGAGGGCGAGAGAGAGGCAGTGTGTGAGCGAGGGCGGTGAAAGAGAGAGAGGGGCTGAGAGACAAGGGAGAGATAGAGGGGGTAGAGAGAGGAGGGACACAGAGAGAGGGAGAGAAAGAGAGGGTCGAGAGAGAGGGGCGAGAGTGTGAGGTGGACAGAAAGAGGTGGTGCGAGAAACAGGGGGCGAGAGGGAGGGAGTGTGTGAGAGACGGGGAGAAAGAGAGAGAGTGAGGGAGAGCGGTGAGTGAGAGGGGAGAGAGAGCATGGCATGAGAGAGGGGTGAGAGAGAGGGAGTGTGTGAGAGAGGGGAGTGAAAGAGAGAGAGGGTGAGTGAGAGAGGGTGAGAGAGAGAGGTGGCTGAGAGAGAGAAGGGTGGGAGAGAGAGAGAGGGATGAGAGAGCGAGGGGGTGAGAGAGAGGGAGTGTGTGAGAGGTGGGTTGAAAGGGAGAGAGTGTGAGAGAGAGGGGTGAGGGAGAGAAGGGTGAGAGCGAGAGAGAGAGTGGATGAGAGAGAGAGAGGGATGCGAGAGGGAGGGTGTGAGAGGGGGTGAGAGAGAGAGTGGGTGAGAGAGAGAGGGGTATGAGAGACAGAGAGGGGGAGAGAGAGAGGGGTGAGAAAGAGAGGGGTGAAAGAGAGAGAGGGGTGAGAGAGAGCGGGGTGAGAGAGAGAGGGTAAGAGGGAGAGATTGAGGGATGAGAGAGAGGGTTGAGAGAGAGAGGGGTGAGTGAGATAGTGAAGTGAGATAGAGTGAACGGGTGAGAGAGAGAGGTGTGAGAGAGAGAGGGAATGAGTGAGAGAGGGTATTGCGAGAGAGGCAGTGAGAGAGAGGGACATGGGAGAGAGGAGGTGAGAGAGACGGGGGTGGGAGAGGGGGATGAGAGATAGAGAGGGGTGAGATAGAGAGGGGTGAGAGAGTGAGGGGGGTGAGGGAGAGAAGGGTGAGAGCGAGAAAGAGAGTGGGTGAGAGAGAGAGGGATGAGAGAGAGGGTGTGAGAGAGGCTTAAGAGAGTGAGGGGGTGAGAGGGGGGTGAGAGAGAGAGCAGTGAGAGAGAGAGAGGGATGAGAGACTGAGAGGGAGTGAGAGAGAGAGAGTCGGGTGAGGTAGAGAGAGGGGAGAGAGAGGTGTGAGAAAGAGAGGGGTGAAAGAGAGTGAGGGGTGAGAGAGAGAGACGGGGTGAAAGAGAGAGAGGGTAAGAGGGACAGATAGAGGGATGAGAGAGAGGGTTGAGAGAGAGAGGGGTGAGTGAGATAGTGAAGTGAGATAGAGAGAACGGGTGAGAGAGAGAGGTGTGAGAGAGAGGAGGTGAGTGAGAGAGGGTGTTGCGAGAGAGACAGTGAGAGAGAGAGGTGTATGAAAGAGAGAGGAGGTGAGACAGACGGGGGTGAGAAAGAGGGGGTGAGAGATAGAGAGGGGTGGAGAGAGAGGAGCTGAGACAGACAGGGGGTGAGAGAGACGGGGTGAGAGAGAGGGGATGAGAGAGAGGGTGAGAGAGAGTGGTGAGACAGAGAGAGGGGTGAGAGAGAGGGGGATGAGTGAGAGAGGGTGTTGGGAGCGAGGCGGTGAGAGAGAGAGTGGGAGAGACAGTGACGGGGTGAGATAGTGAGGGGGTGTGAGATAGAGGGGCTGAGAGACAGGGAGAGAGATAGAGGGAGAGAGAGAGGAGGGAGAGAGTGAGGGGGAGAGAGAAAGGCGCGAGAGAGGGGGGCGAGAGAGAGAGAGAGAGATGGCGAGAGAGACGGAGGTGAGAGGGACTGTGTGAGAGACGGTGTGAAAGAGAGAGAGGGTGAGGGAGGGGGTGAGAGAGGGGGTGAGCGAGAGGTTGGGGTGAGAGAGAGAGAGGGTGAGAGACAGGGGTGAGAGAGAGGAGGTGAGAGATGGGTGAGCGAGAGAGAGACGGCGATAGAGACAGGGGGCGAGAGAGAGGGGAGTGTGTGAGAGACGGGGTGAAAGAGAGAGAGGGTGAGGGAGAGGGGTGAAAGAGAGGGGTGAGCGAGAGGATAGGGTGAGAGAGTGGGGGTGAGAGAGAGAGTAGTGAGGGAGAGAGGGGAGAGAGAGTGATGTGGTGAGAGAGTCAGGGGGTGAGAGACAGGGGGAGAGATAGAGGGCGAGAGAGGGGGGAGAGAGAGGGGAGAGAGAGAGGGTGGAGAGTGTGACGGGGAAGAGAGAGAGGCGAGAGAGAGAGGAGGCGAGAGAGAAAGGGGCGACAGAGACGGGGCGAGAGAGAGGGAGTGTGTGAGAGACGGGGTGAAAGCGATAGAGGGTGAGAGAGGGGTGAGAGAGAGAGGGGTGAGCGAGAGCATTGGGTGAGAGAGAGGGGGGAAGAGAGAGAGGGAGATGAGAGAGACTCAGTGCGTGGGGGGGGGGGTGAAAGAGAGAGAGTTTGAGAGGGAGAGGGGTGAGAGAGGGGTGAGAGAGAGGGGTGAAAGAGAGGGGTGTGAGAGAGAGAGGTTGAGTGGGAGAGAGGTGAGAGAGAGGGGCGAGAGAGAGGGGATGAGAGAGAGGGGGGCGAGAGAGTGACGGGGTGAGTGAGGGGGTTAGAGAGAGAGGGTTTGAGAGAATGGGCAGAGATAGAGGGGGAGAGAGAGGGGGGAGAGAGAGAGGGGGGTTGAGTGAGAGAGTGTGTTGAGAGAGAGGCAGTGAGAGAGAGAGGGGTTGGGATAGAGAGGAGGTGAGGCAGACACGGGGTGAGAGAGAGGGGTGAGAGAGAGGGTGAGAGAGAGTGGTGAGAGAGAGTGAGGTAAGAGAGAGGGGTGAGAGAGGGCTGAGAGAGAGAGATGGGTGAGAAGAGGGGTAAGAGAGAGAGATGTAAGAGAGAGGGGTGAAAGCGAGAGAGAGAGAGAGGGTGAGAGAGAGGGGTGAGAGGGAGATGGGTGAGAGAGAGAGAGGGCTGAGAGAGAGTGGGTGAGAGTGAGTGGTGAGAGAGATTGTGAGCGAGAGAGAACGTGAGTGAGAGAGTGTGAGCAAGAGACGGAGGGAGTGAGGAAGAGAGGGGGTGAGAGAGAGAGCGGCGTGTCAGGGAGAGTTTCTGAGAGTTGGGTGAGAGAAAGGGGGTAAGAGAGAGGCGGGAAAGAGAGGGGGGGAAGAGAGAGGGGTGAGAGAGGGGGTTGAGAGGGGTGAGAGAGAGCGGAAGAGAGAGAGAGTGGATGGGATGGGGGAGAGAGGCGCGAGAGAAGGGGAGAGAGAGGGGTGAGAGAGAGGGATGAGAGAAAGGGATGAGAGAGTGGGGTGAAAGACCGGTGAGAGAGAGGGGAGTGAGAGGGGGGAGAGACAAGAGGGAGAGAGGAGTGTGAGAGAAATGGGGTGAGATGGGTGGAGAGAGAGGGGAGAGAGAGGGGGGAGAGAGAGGGGAGAGGTAGGGAGAGAGAGGAGGAGAGAGGGAGAGAGAGAGCGGGAGGGGGGGAGACAGAAGGGGAGAGCGGGGGTCAGAGAGAGGGGGAGAGAGGGAGGGGTGAGGGAGGGGAGAGATGTGGCGAGAGAGAGTGGGGAGAGAGGGGGGAGAGGGGGGGGAGAGAGAGGTGGAGAGAAAGGGGAGGGAGGGGTGAGAGTGAGGAATGATAGAGGGGTGAGAGAGGGGGGAGAGGGGGAGGAGGGGTTGAGAGAAGGGGAGAGAGGGGGGAGAGAGAGAGGGGGTTGAGAGGGATGAAACAGCGGGAGACATATGGGGAAGGGGATGGGGAGAGAGGGGGTAGAGAAGGGGTAGAGAGAGGAGTAGAGGGAGAGGGTGGCAGAGAGAGGGGTGACAGAGAGGGGTGAGAGAGCGGTGAGAGAGTGGTGAGAGAGAGGGGAGTGAGAGAGGGGTGTGAGAGGGAGGAGAAACGGGAGGAGAGAGGAGTGTGAGAGAAGGGTGAATGAGAGGGGGATGGGAGAGATGGTGTGAGAGAAATGGGGTGAGATGGGTGGAGAGAGGGGGGAGAGAGAGGGGAAAGAGAGGAGGGAGAGAGGGGAGAGGTGGGGTAGAGAGAGGAGGAGAAAGAGGGAGAGAGAGAGCGGGAGAGACGGGGAGACAAAGGAGGGAGAGCGGGGGGCTTAGATAGAGGGGAGAGACGGGAGGAGAGAGGGTGTGAGAGAAGGGTGAGAGAGAGTGGGAGGGGAGAGAGAGTGTGAGAGAAATGGGGTGAGATGGGTGGAGAAAGGGGAAAGAGAGGAGGGAGAGAGGGCAGTGGTGGGGGAGAGAGAGGAAGAGAGAGGGAGAGAGAGGGGGAGAGAGAGGGGAGAGAGAGGGGGGAGATGGGAGAGCGAGGGACAGAGACAGTGGGGGGAGAGAGGGGGAGAGAGAGGGGGAGAGAGGTGTAAGAGAGAGGAATGAGAGAGAGGTGAGAGAGAGGGGAGAAGGGGAGTGAGGTGGGCGAGAGAGATGGGGGAGTGTGAGGGGTGAGAGAGTGGTGTGAGAGAGAGAGGGGTGAGACAGAGGGGTGAGACAGAGGGGAGGGGAAGAGGGTGAGGGAGGGGAGAGAGGGGGAGAAGTGTGAGGGGGAGAGAGGGGAGAAAGGGGGAGTGAGAGAGGTGGAGTGAGAGAGGGGGAATAGAGCACAAGGGGGCAGAGAGAGGGGGAAGAGAGAGAGAGAGGCCGGGAGGGAGAGAGGGTGAGAGAGAAATGGGTTGAGAGTGAGAGGGAGTGTGAACGAGGGGTGAAAGAGAGGGGTGAGAGAAAGGGGTGAGAGAGAAGCATGAGAGAAAGGGGTGAGAGAGGGGGCAGAGAGAGGGGGAGAGAGGGGGAGGGGGAGGGGGGGAGGGGGAGAGTGGTGGGGAAAGATTGGTGGGCGAGAGAGAGGGGGGTGAGAGAGAGGGGGAGAGAGGTGGAGTGAGAGAGGAGTAGAGAGCACAAGAGGGGCAGAGAGAAAGGGGAAGAGAGAGAGAGAGGTGGGGGAGAGAGGGTGAGAGAGATGGGTTGATAGTGAGAGGGGATGTGAGCAAGAGAGGTTGAGAGTGTGAAGGGGTGAGAGAGAGGGGTGATAGAGTTGGGTAGAGAGAGGGTCGAGCAAGAGAGTGGGGCGAGAGAGGGGGCGAGTGAGTGAGAGAGAGAGAGAGGGGGCAAGAGAGAGAGAGGTGCAACTGAGCGGGAGGAGGGGATGGAAATGAGAGAGAGAGTCTGAGAGAGTGAAAGAGCGCATGAGAAGGGAAAGAGAGAGAGAGAGAAAGATAGAGAGGGGACAGAGCGTGATAGGGAGAGATAGCGGGCAAGCCAGAGACAGAAGGATGAGGTAGAGGGAGACGCAAGGGAGAGAGAGAGACGGGTGAGAGAGAGGGTTTGGGTGAAGAGTGAGTGAGGGGAAGGGAGAGAGAGAGTGAGAAAGAGAGAATACGAGTGAGGGGGTGAGAGCAAGGGAGAGAGAGAGCGAGAGAGAGAGAGAGAGAGAGATGTCTCGAGGTAGCAGTGCTAACCACTGAGCCATTGTGACACTGAGCTGGTCAGTGCTAGGCCCATTGCTGTTTGTTATCTATATCAATGATTTGGATGAGGATGTTTAAGGCATGATTAGAAAGTTTTCAGATTACACTAAAATAAGTGAGGAAGGTTCTCAGCAATTGCAACAGGACCTTGATCAGCTGGGGAACTGGGCTGAGAAATGGCAAATGGAGTTTAATACAGACAAGGGCGAGATCTTGCATTTTGGAAAGTCACATCAAGACAGGGGTTTCATGGGGCAAGGTAGGGCCTGAAGGAGTGTAGTGGAACAGAGGGACCTTGGATTCCAGGAGCACGGCTCTCTGAACTCAGGGAGACAGGGCAATGAAGAAGGCTTTTGGCACACTGGGCCCTTCACCAGTCAGGGCATGGAATATCGAAGTTGGGAAGTTCTGTTGTAGTTGTGCAGGATGTTAGTGAGGCCGCACTTGGAGTATTGTGTTCAGTTTTACCCACCTTGCTATCGGAAGGATGTTATTAAACTGGAAAAAGTGCAGAAGAAACTTACAAGGATGTTGCCAGAACTCCACTAGACAGATATAGAGAGAGGTTGGACAAGCAAGGACATTTTCTTTCGTGTGTAGGAGACTGAGGGGGTGTCCTTATAGAGGTGTATAAGGTCATGGAAGGCATGGATAGGGTGAATACACTCAGTCTTTATCCAAGGCTTGGGGAATCAAGGATGAAAGGGCATCAGTTTAAGGAGAAAGGGGAAGATTAAAAGGGAACCTGAGGGACAATACTTTTACCAGAGGGTGGTACACATACAGAATGAACTACCAGTGCAAGTGGTCGAGGAGGATCCATTCAATAACATTTAAAATGCACTTGGACAAATACATGGAGAGGAACGTATTGGAATGATATGGGTCAAGTGCAGGGAAACTGGGTTAGTGTGAATGGACCAGTTTGGGCCAAAGAGCCTGTCTCCATGCTGTAGAACTCTATGACTCTATGAACATACCCAGGTATCCCATAATACAGAAGCGACCAAAGCAATATGCACACGAGCCGGTACAAATGTGAAACAGTCCTGCAGAATTTGGCAGGAAGCCAGCCTGGCCTTGCAGTGAAGGATTCCTGGTACAGGAGCTGTGGTGAGATGCCCAAAGAGAACCTGGGAAGGAAGCTGGAAAGCTCACTCCACTGTCGATAGCCTGGAGGACCCCCAGCTGGGATAAGGCAGCTGGGATCCGGTTACCCAAGGGAAAACTACAGGCTGTGACAGAGCTAGGTCTCCGACACAATGAGCAGGACAGAAGGTTGCAGGAAAATCTCACCAACATGGGACCACTCCAGTTCCAATTGGGAAGAGCCCAATCCATTGAAAGGAGGGTCTCTGGGGATGGGGAGGCAGCCTCAGGTTACATTGACAATCTGGAAGGACAGTGTATGAGCTCCAAGCAGCTGCATGGGTCCTGTACACCTGCAACATGGAGCAACACACATCAGGCCCTAGTAGGAGGTGTCAGGAGCAAATACAATCCCTAGGGAACTAGGAACTCTCCCAGAATGGGATAATGTATGCCTTTGGGGTTCTACCTCCCCAGGGAGATAATGACAGGCCCCACACTGACACATCACAGATGGGGTCTCCCACTGCCTGTCTCCCAGGTAACTGCACCTTTTGCCCCCAGCCCTGAGCCACAGCCGAAATCAGAGTCCATGAATCCTGTGGTTACCCAGTGTAAAGCAGCTTATGGTCTCACTCCGTACACAACAGCCATTCCAGGCACCCAGCTGGTGGGCAGCACCAAAAAGGCCACTCTATTTGTTTCTGTCTCAAACCCAGATACATTTTTGAATGAGATAGGCCGACAGTCTGTCATACACGGACTGGATGCTGACAAATAAATTAAATTAATCACCATGTGACTTTGTCCACCAGGCCATTCAGCCCTCCCTGAGGGACAACAGTGAGGGAGAGACATCCACGATGAAATGAAGGCAGCGATCCTTCATGCTCGAGAAAAGTCCCATCCCGGATTAGTGACAAACAGCGTAAATATTTGTTCCAGGAGAACACCCACACTAACATTCCTCACTGTCAGTTACAGCAGTTCACCAAGGGCTGGGTTAATGACAGCTGCAAGGACACTTTCGGTGGGCCACTGGGCTTGGTGCGAGGGATTCCAATTATCCCAAGGGACAATGTTAGGATGGGGATCTTTGAAGTTGAAAGTATCGGAATTACATTAAAAAAGGTATTTGGATGGGTTATCATGATTCCCTCCCACATGCTGTGGAGATAGAGGGGACATTGACAAGGACCACCCTTACGTAAATGTGAAGGAACAGGCCATACCACGGCATTCCCATCGCCTGTCATTAAATAATTTGGCTCCTCTCACATCAAGCTGTGGTCCTAACCGCACTCACCTTGATATATCTCAGGATACTGGTGGTTAGGATTGCAGGCTGCAACAGATGGGTACGATCATGGTGAATAATGCTTGGATACACCCCCAGGGACTGGAAGGTAGATGGAACTCCCTGGGTGATCACCTTAGTTTCATTCATTTGCAGTGTTTGAGTGTTCCTGTCTGGGCCCAGTATTGATTGCCTGTCCGTAGCTGCTCTGGAGCTGGTTTTGGTGGTGAGCTGCACATTGAACTGTTGCAGGTGGTGGACCCACAATGTCCTTCGGGAAGGAATTCCTGGAGTTTGAGCCAGCAGGTCTCATTCACTTGCATTTATTCTGCTCACCGGATGTAGGCTATGCATCACAATTCTGTATGGATTCTCAGAACGGAATATGTTTTGTCAAAACAGTTTGGAGAGCGACAGTCACTCAGTGGTTAGCACTGTTACCTCACAGCGCCAGAGACCTGGGTTTGATTCCACTCCTGAGCGACTGTCTGTGTGGAGTTTGTACGTTCTCCCTACATCTGTATGGGTTTTCTCCCACTGTTCAATGGTGGGCATTTTTGACAGATTGCCGGTAGTGCCGAGGGATATTCAGGTTAGCTGGAACAGCCATGGGAAATGTAGGGTTTCACAGATATCATCAGGGGATGGATCTGAGTTGGATTCTCTTCAGAGGGTCATTGTAGACACGATGGGCTGAAGGGCCTGTTTCTGCTCTGTAGGGATTCTATGATATCACTTATCAGCCATATGACAATCAGTTTGACCAATGTACAAAATGGCTTTCGCTCAAATAGCAGGCTACTCTGACAACAAACATAACCAGCTTTTAAAATTAGGTTTGTAATTCATTGTATAAGCTTCTTTCTATTCAAAAGACTGGGTGGGGGAGGGGGGATGGGTGAAATGTTGCTGCCTCCTTGCTAAAACACAGATAGACAGCTAAGAGATGCTGGGTATATTGGACAAGTTATACTCCCAAATCACAAAAGCCAGACAGCAGCCAGATGGTTATCCCATCAGCATAATGTCAAAGGCAACAGTTCCCCTGGGCAGACATATCCCTAATAACGTCTCCACCAAACAAAGGAGGGCCCAAACAGGAAGGTACCGGGTCCTGCTACACAAAGAAACTAACAGGAACAAGCCATCCAAATGATTAGCAACGCTTCAAACTATTAACTGATTCTCTGAATTGGCCAGAAGTATAGAAAGTTCTGGGAAACCATCCAGAAATGAACAAAACCAGGGATCACCTGCAGACTGATCTCTTGAATTTTCTGGAGGCTTTCTGAGGTGACCAACATGGCAAGGGACAGAGACCAGCTCACCATCCAGAGAGAGGGAGAGAGAGAGGGAGAGAGAGACAAGCTGAAGGGAACCTCAGGAGCATGAGAGAGAGGGAGTGTGAAAAACCATTGAGAGAGAGAGAGAGCTGGAACCAACTGGAATACTGAGTGTCACCCCTTCAGTCTGTCCATGCTTTAACGCCTGTTTGTCTCAGTCTGACTTCCCCTTCTCTCCTTGTCCTTCTCTCTCCCTGTCTGTCTCCTTCTCTCAATCTGCCTTTCTATCACACCCTCCCTCTCACTGTCTGTCTCTGCCCCATCTTTCTCTCATCCCCCTTCTCCATCCCCACTCGCTCTACCTCTCTCTCTTTTTCTCACCCTCCCTTTCTCTTTTTCTTTATTTCAGACCTGAAAGTGCTCACCCAATTGACCCCCTAAAAATATTTGCCCCTCATTTTAACTCTCCTCCCAAATTTATTCCCTTCCCCAAATACCTTCCCTCCCAAATACCTACCTTACCAACTGTGCCCCCCTCAAATATTTCGCTGCCCCCAACATTGCTGTGAGCCACACTCCCTGGGGCAGAAGGAGTTGAGTGGGAAAGTGTGGAGCGGGAATTGCCCAGCAGGTCAGGCCTGAACCATCGACTCTCCTGGCTGACCTGCTGTGCTTCCCCAGCTCCTCACTTTGTAACTCTGACTTTCCATCATCTGCAGTCCTCACTTTCTCACACCAGTAAACGAATCTGGGTTGACTGACTCGCCTGAGACGATTTTAATGTTGATCAAGATCCCAGTCCGAGAATTACAGAAGGTTTACATCACAGATGGAGTCCTTTCTGCCCATCATCCCCCCTCCCCCATTAAATGATCCTGGACCGGTTCAGGATCCTCAGGATTGGCCCCTGAATGGCCTCATTGACTATCCTTCCTGTGGAGACCTCTTCACAACCCTGTCTCAGATTTTGCATCACATGCTATCCCTCCCTCGATCTCTCTCTGACAACAGCCCCTCCTTTCTCCACCAACCCCAAAACTCCATCAAACCCTCCCCCTGTCTCTGGCTGTCCCACTCTCTCCTTGTCTCCCACTCTCCCCCCCTTCACATGCAGAACCACAGCCCCTGGGTTGGAGGACATAGTGCAGAGACTAACTCATCTTTTGACTGACTGCTGTAATGCACAACAAGATCCTACTCTGAAACCATCGCCAAGTACACACACTGTCCTTCTCCCTCCCGTGCTCTCCATTCTGGGTTAGGGTGGGGGCCGAATGGCCTTGCTCCTGGCTCTAATTGAGGTGCAGGCTGGATATAATTGGGTTATATAGGACATGCTCCTGGAGTGAGGTTGGTTAGCTCAGTTGGCTGAAGGACTCTCCTTCCCAACCTCTCCCCTCAGCTGGGCCATAGTGACCCTCTGATTAAATCCCCACCAGACACCGGTCTCTAATGAGGAGCTGTCCCATGCTCTGGTAAGACTACGGTGACATTTCATTGGTGTGAACATGGAGCACTGAGTGCAGGACTAGTCACTGCATTGCCAGAGGGATGTTAGTGTGTGGGGAGGTTTACTGGATGAATCCCCACTGGAATGAACAGCACTCTCTTTCCCCCAGTTAATTCACTCTTGCAGCCTTTGTGTCTTTGGAGACACGAGGACCATTTCACCTGAAACAGCAGCTGGGCACACAATAAGACTGGCTAGTTTACACACAAACACAGACACACACACACACACACACACACACACACACACACACAGACCACACACACACACACACACACACACACACACACACACAGACACACACACAGACACACACACACACACACACACAGACACACACACACAGACACTCACTCTCCCAAACACACACTCTCAAACATATACACACACATTCCTCTCTCTCACACACACACATTCCTCTCACACACATACACACAAACACACACTCTCTTTCAAACACACACTCTCACTCCCTCAAACACACACATTCCTCTCTCTCTCACACACGCACACAAACACACACTCTCACTCCCTCAAACATACACACATTCCTCTCTTCTCACACACACGCACATAAACACACACTCAGACAGACACATACATAAACACATAATCCCTCTCTCACACACACAGACACACAGAGATACACATACATGCACTCTCTCTCACACACACAGACAGACACTCGCTCTCTGTCTCTCTCACAAACAGAGATACACACACACAACCACGATTACTGTACAAACATGGAGGAAGGTTCGATGGAGAGATTACTTCTCCTAGGACTGAACCCTGATCTCGCATGATGACTGCTGTAGGGAGACAGACAGCAACTGCAAATGACTTGTTGGATCTTCCTGTGCACCACGTCTTGCATCGACAGCGTTGGTCTGTTTGGGTGCCTGCTTTTCTAGAGAGTCTCCAAGCTACAAGTGACCATACATTGACAACAGTTTTCCTCCAATCCATGTTTAAGACACATAGTGATGTTATTTTTCAATGTTTGTTCAAAAAGATCTGAATCTTCTAAAATGGACGTGGCCTCCATCCCAAATTGCGACACCAGTGTGCCTTGCGGACCCTGAGGGAATGATCAGGGAAGTGTATCTGTACCTTCCTACATTCTTCACCTTGTACCACCAGACAGTGGTCCCTCATACCTCAGAAAGCACCACTCCATTGTGTCTACCCACAATGCCCCTCAGACAGTACCTCCACAAAATATTCACACCCTTAACACCTCAGAACACAGCCCAGCCAAACTCTCAGACTGCATTCATCCACAAACCCCTTCAGACTGCAAGGACCCACATCCACCGCAGTCCAAGATTGGAGCCCTGATTCTCAGAATATTATTGGGTCTCTTGATTAATCATTGAATTCCTACAGTGTAAAATCAGGCCATTCAGCCCATCAGGTCCACATTGGCCGTCTGAAAAGCATCCCACCTACACTCACACTCACTATTCTATCCCTGTAATGTTGCATTTCCCATGGCCACCCCACCTAACCAGCACATATTTGGATTGTGGGTAGAAACCGGAACACCCAGAGGAAACCCACAGATACAGGGAGAATGTGTAAACTCCACACAGACAGTGGCTGGGAACTAGAATCAAAGTTGCATCCTTGGTGCTGTGAGGAAGCAGTGCTAACCACTGAGGCACCGTGCTGTCCTCTCTCCCTGGATGTCATATCATCTAACCTTTTACTAACCAGTCTCCCATGTGAAACCTTCTCATCTATCTTCTCAGTCAACCCTTCAAAACCTCTATCAAGTTGGATAAACCATTTCCACAAGCCATGCTGACCATCGCTAATCAATTCTTGCTTTTCCAAATCCATGTAAATTGTCTCTCAGAATGCCCTCCAACACCTTACCCACCACTGCCATCAGGCTCACAGCTCCATAGTTCAATGGCTGTTCCTTGCAGCCTTACTTCAATAATGGCCCATCATTAATCACCCTCCAGTCTTCAGGCACCTCACCCGTTGTCACTGATCGGTCCATCTGACAAGGCCATCTCCATCCTTCTGTAATCTAAGGCTATCATCCTCAGTATTTATCATCCAACCAATCTTCATATCATTCATGAACCCAATGATTAACCCTCCACCATTCAAATCTAAATCTTTTCTATCAACCACATCAGCAAGACCCCAACAGTGAGACATGAACAGACAGAGATTTCTAACTGGGCCATCACTGTCTGCTTCCTGCCACTCAGCATTCTGCGCCAAATTCCATGGATCTTGAGTTTTTATGTTCACTATCAGTTTCCAGTATGGATCCTGATAAAAGCCTTACTCACCTCCAAGCAGGCGACAGGAAAGTGTTGCCCCTTTTTACACACCTGGTCACCTCCTTAAAAAGTGCAATCCCATTGGTCAGACCTGACCCCTCCGTAACACAACCATTCTGACTGGTCTTCATGAACTCCAGTCTCTTTAAATGCTGAATAATTCTCTCTCCCAAAATTACTTCCAACAGACGTCCCACTCACGATATTAGCCTGACTGGCCTGTAGCTGCCTGGTATATCCCATGCTCCTTCTTGAATAACAGTACCACATGGTCAGTCCGACGACACCTCTCCTGTGGCCAGAGGGGATTTGAAAATGTTTGCAAGTGTACCTGCTACTTCCTCCATCACCTCATTCGGTAAACTGAGATACATTTCCACCGTCTTTGGAGATTTATTGGGTTGTAAGAAGGCCAGACCACTCAGAACCATCTCTCTCTATATATATGCTCATTCATTTAATTGTATCACAGAGCATCTCCACGATTTCATATTAACCCTGTCCCAATAAGCACTGACAAAATGCATCAATTCACTGTAGCCTCTGGGTCCATGCACAAATTCTCACTGTGTTTCTGTCATTATCAATTCACACTTAATGTCACTGTAAGGTACATTCAGAATTCTATTTCCCCTGTTAGCATTCCTCTCTCCCAGGCAATTAGCCTGCGATATGATTTGGAGGAGTGTGGGATGTCAGTCTGGATGTGGATTAGCATTGGGAAGCTCAGAAATAAGGAACACACGACTGTGCTGAGTGTGGAACAGTGGGATTCATTTGGGATGCGAATTGTTCCTCTCTCTTCAGCGTTGCTACCTGCTGAATTGTGCTGAATTTCCCCACCATCTGTTTACTTGAGAACTTGACCTGATCCAAGTGTCACTGAGTAATTCAGTCTGTGTTCAATGCCCTGAGGCTGCTTCTGTTGAAAGTTGACAAACAGGTTTAAGGCTGCGTAAGGTATTGTATTCGGAGGGCGGGCTACATGGGAGAACAGATACAGAACAAAGGCACACGGAAATGTTAGGTCTGAGCTGTTCCTTCTGAACTAACATCACAAAGTTACATTGATCAGGATCTTTGTGAAGTGCCTTTGTCAAGTGACCCTTCCTCAAAACGGTCTGTTCTGAAGGAACTTTCCCGCAGAAATCACTGGATTGAAAGGTGAACTCTCTGTCTCTTTCTCCCTCTCCCTTCAGAGATGCTGCCGGACATGCTGAGCTTCTTCAGCAATCTCTGTATTGATGTTTCAGGTCTCTAGTGCGTCCGTACATATTGATTTTAGTGTTGAATTCTCCAGCTTGCTCTATTAAAGGGATTGAATCCCTCTGCTACAAAGGGGGGTCAGTTACCATAGCTAACAGGTTCGTGATGCCAACATTGTTGGTTCAATCTCTATCATGTCTGAAATGACCATCAAGGCCCCAGCTTCTCAACCTCGCCCCTCACCTGAGGTGTGTGACCCACCAGTCCTCTCTCTCTGACAAGACAGCAGCTCTCGGGTCCTCCTGGTCTATAATAACTTCCCAACTATAAAAAGGGCACTCCAGTAAGAGAGCTCTTTACATGGTTCAGGTCAAACTCCTGGAGCTCCCTCCCGAACATCACTGTGGGACACCCAAGGACTGCAGCAGGAGAGTACACCCCACCCCCACCTTCCAGGCAACGATTAGAGGGGGTGGGAATCACATACAAGCCACATTTGAAAATAAGTTTTATAACAGGGTGACGGTGGATGTTCACTAACTCTGTTTCTTTACCTCTGTTCAAATCAGCGTAATGAAGAAGCTCAGGGTCAGTTGAAAATGACAATGATATCCTTTCGTAGGTTGGTGTTTATTAGAGTTTGTATCGACAGTATGAATGTTTGACCACTTATTCAAGGGCATGCAGGTAGCTGCCAGAGGAAGTGATGGGGTCTGTTATAATTGCGACATTTAAAAGGCATCAGGATGATTATGTGAATAGGAAGGGTTTAGAGGGATATCAGCCAAGTGCTAGCAAATGGAATGAAATGAGATGAGAATATCTCGTTGGTATGGACAAGTTGGACAGGAGGGTCAATTTCCAAGCTGTGCATCTCCGTGACTCTGTGCCTCTGAATAGTCTATTGCAGAGAGTTTCAGACAGGGTTTGGTTTGTGTGTCTCTCTCATGCTTCCTCAGAATCTGCAAACCCTATGTCTCCAAATTTCCACAAGACTCTATGAAATAGATAAAAAGAGGGTCATTGCTGAGGGAGTGCTGCACTGTCAGAGGGTCAGTACTGAGGGAGTGCTGCACTGTCGGAAGGTCAGTACTGAGGGAGTGCTGCACTGTCAGAGGGTCAGAACTGAGGGAGTGTTGCACTGTCAGAGGGTCAGTACTGAGGGAGTGCTGCACTGTCGGAGAGTCAGTACTGAGGGAGTGCTGCACTGTCAGAGGGTTAGTACTGAGGGAATGCTGCACTGTCAGAGGGTCAGTACTGAGGGAGTGCTGCACTGTCAGAGGGTCAGTACTGAGGGAGTGTTGCACTGTCAGAGGGTCAGTACTGAGGGAGTGTTGCACTGTCAGAGGGTCAGTACTGAGGGAGTGCTGCACTGTCAGAGGGTCAGTACTGAGGGAGTGTTGCACTGTCAGAGGGTCAGTACTGAGGGAGTGCTGCACTGTCAGAGGGTCAGTACTGAGGGAGTGCTGCACTGTCGGAGGGTCAACACTGAGGGAGTGCTGGACTGTCGGAAGGTCAGTACTGAGGGAGTGTTGCACTGTCAGAGGGTCAGTACTGAGGGAGTGCTGCACTGTCAGAGGGTCAGTACTGAGGGAGTGTTGCACTGTCAGAGGGTCAGTACTGAGGGATTGCTGCACTGTCAGAGGGTCAGTACTGAGGGAGTGCTGCACTGTCAGAGAGTCCGTACTGAGTGAGCACCACACTGTCAGATTTTCCGTCCACACGGCAAGCCTTCCTATCAGAGGATCTGCACTGAGCGAGCACTGCACCACCAGAGGGTCAGTACTGAGGGAGTGACTCATTCCCCGAGGGTCAGTACTGAGGGAGTGTTGCACTGTCGGAGGGTTAGTACAGAGAGAGTGTTACACTGTCAGATAGACAGTACCCTGAGGCACTGCTGGACAGTCAGAGGTGCAGGACCGAGGCAGAGGGTCAGTATTGAGAGAGTACTACACTGTCAATGAGTCAGTACTGATGCAGTGCTGAACTGTCAGAGTGTCAGTTCTGATGGAGTGCTGTACTGTCAGAGGTTTTGTCCTGAGATTGGGCCACACTGTCAGAGGGTCAGTATAGGGCCACTTCCACACTGTCAGAGGGTCAGTACTAAGGGAGTGCATCACTATCAAGGATCAGTGTGGAGGGAGTGCTGTATTGACAGAGGATCAGTGTGGAGTGAGTGCAGCATTGTCAGAGGATCAGTGTGGAGGGAGTGCAGCTTTGTCAGAAGGTCATTGTGGAGGGAGTGCAGCATTGTCAGAGGATCAGTGTGGATGGAGTGCAGAATTGTCAGAGGGTCAGTGTGGAGGTAGTGCAGCCTTTTCAGAGGATCAGTGTGGAGGGAGTGCAGCATTCTCAGAGGATCACTGTGGAGGGAGTGCAGTATTGTCAGAGGATCAGTGTGGAGGGAGTACAGAATTGTCAGTGGATCAGTGTGGAGGGAGTGCAGCATTGTCAGGGGGTCAGTGTGCAGGGAGTGCAGCATTGTCAGAGGGTCAGTGTGGAGGGGGTACAGAATTGTCAGAGGGTCAGTGTGGAGGGAGTGCAGAATTGTCAGAGGATCAGTGTGGATGTATTGCAGCATTATCAGAGGGTCAGTGTGGAGGGAATTCAGCATTGTCAGAGAGTCAGTGTGGAGGCAGTGCAGACTTGTCAGAGTTTCACTGTTGAGGGAGTGCAGCATTGTTAGAGGATCAGTGTGGACGGAGTGCAGAATTGTCAGAGGTTCACTGTGGAGGGAGTGCAGCATTGTCACAGGATCAGTACGGAGGGAGTGCAGCATTGTCAGCGGTACAGTGTGGAGGGAGTGCAGCATTGTCAGAGGATCAGTGTGGAGGGAGTGCGGCATTGTCAGAGGATCTGTGTGGAGGGTGTGCTACTCTGTCAGAGGGTCAGTGTGGAGGGAGTGCAACATTGTCAGAGGATCAGTGTGGAGGGAGTGCAGCATTGTCAGAGGATCAGTGTGGAGGGAGTGCAGCATTGTCACAGGATCAGTACGGAGGGAGTGCAGCATTGTCAGCGGTACAGTGTGGAGGGAGTGCAGCATTGTCAGAGGATCAGTGTGGAGGGAGTGCAGCATTGTCAGAGGATCAGTGTGGAGGGAGTGCAGCATTGTCACAGGATCAGTATGGAGGGAGTGCAGAATTGTCAGTGGTACAGTGTGGAGGGAGTGTAGCATTGTCAGAGGATCAGTGTGGAGGGAGTGCAGCACTGTCAGAGGATCAGTGTGGAGGGATGGCAGCATTGTCAGTGGGTAAGTATGGAGGGAGAGCAGCATTTTAAGAGGATCAGTGAGGAGGGTGTGCAGCCTTGTCAGAGGGTCAGCGTCGAGGGAGTGCAGCCTTTTCACAGGATCAGTGTGGAGGGAGTGCAGCATTGTCAGAGGATCAGTGTGGAGGGATGGCAGCATTGTCAGAGGGTCAGTGTGGAGGGAGTGCAGCATTGTCAGAGGATCAGTGTGGAGGGAGTGCTGCATTGTCAGAGGATAGTGTGGAGAGAGTGCAGCATTGTCAGAGGGTCAGTGTGGAGGGAGTGCAGCATTTTCAGAGGATCAATGTGGAGAGAGTGCAGCCTTGTTAGAGGATCAGTGTGGAGGGAGTGCGGCATTGTCAGAGGGTCAGTATGAAGGAAGTGCTGCATTGTCAGAGGATCAGTGTGGAGGGAGAGCAGCATTTTCAGAGGATCAGTGTGGAGGGAGTGCAGCATTGTCAGAGGATCAGTGTGGAGGGAGTGCAGCATTGTCAGAGAGCCAGTATGGAGGGAGTGCTGCATTGTCAGAGGATCAGTGTGGAGGGGGTGCAGCATTGTCAGAGGATCAGTGTGGAGGGAGTGCAGCATTCTCAAAGATTCAGTATGGAGGGAGTGCTGCATTGTCAGAGGATCAGTGTGGAGGGAGTGCAGCATTGTCAGAGGGTCAGTGTAGAGGGAGAGCAGCATTTTCAGAGGATCAGTGAGGAGGGTGTGCAGCATTGTCAGAGGATCAGTGTGGAGGGAGTGCAGCATTATCAGAGATTCAGTATGGAGGGAGTGCTGCATTGTCAGAGGATCAGTGTGGAGGGAGTGCAGCATTATCAGAGATTCAGTATGGAGGGAGTGCTGCATTGTCAGAGGATCAGTGAGGAGGGTGTGCAGCATTGTCAGAGGATCAGTGTGGAGGGAGTGCAGCATTATCAGAGATTCAGTATGGAGGGAGTGCTGCATTGTCAGAGGATCAGTGTGGAGGGAGTGCAGCATTGTCAGAGGTTCAGTATGGAGGGAGTACAACATTGTCAGAGGATCAGTGTGGAGGGAGTGCTGCATTGTCAGAGGGTCAGTGCGGAGGGAGAGCAGCCTTTTCAGAGGATCAGTGTGGAGGGAGTGCAGCATTGTCAGAGGGTCAGTATGGAGGGAGTGCGGCATTGTCAGAGGATCAGTGTGGAGGGAGAGCAGCATTTTCAGAGGATCAGTGAGGAGGGTGTGCAGCATTGTCAGAGGGTCAGTGTCGAGGGAGTGCAGCATTGTCAGAGGGTCAGTGTGGAGGGAGTGCAGCATTGTCAGAGGATCAGTGTGGATGGAGTGCAGCATTGTCAGAGAGTCAGTATGGAGGGAGTGCAGAATTGTCAGAGGATCAGTGAGGAGGGAGTGCAGCATTGTCAGAGGATCAGTGTGGAGGGAGTGCTGCATTGTCAGAGGATCAGTGAGGAGGGTGTGCGGCATTGTCAGATGGTCAGTGTCGTGGGAGTGCAGCATTGTCAGAGGATCAGTGTGGAGAGAGTGCAGCATTGTCAGAGGGTCGGTATGGAGGGAGTGCTGCATTGTCAGAGGATCAGTGTGGAGGAGTGCAGCATTGTCAGAAGGTCATTGTGGAGGGAGTGCAGCATTGTCAGAGGGTCAGTGTGGACGGAGTGCAGCATTGTCAGTGGATCACTGCGGAGGGAGTGCAGCATTGTCAGAGGATCAGAGTGGACGGAGTGCAGCATTGTCAGAGGTTCACAGTGGAGGGAGTGCAGCATTGTCAAGGGTCAGTATGGAGGGGATGCAGCATTGTCAGAGGATCAGTATGGGGGGAGTGCAGCATTGTCAGAGAGTCAGTGTGGAGGGGGTGCAGCATTTTCAGAGGATCAGTGTGGAGGGAGTGCAGCATTGTCACAGGATCAGTATGGGGGGAGTGCAGCATTGTCAGAGAGTCAGTGTGGAGGGGGTGCAGCATTGTCAGAGGGTCAGTGTGGAGGGAGTGCAGCATTGTCAGAGGGTCATTGTGGAGGGAGTGCAGCATTGTCAGAGGATCAGTGTGGAGGGAGAGCAGCATTATCAGAGGATCAGTGAGGAGGGAGTGCAGCATTGTCAGAGGGTCAGTGTCGAGAGAGTTCAGCATTGTCAGAGGGTCAGTGTGGAGGGACTGCAGCATTGTCATAGGATCAGTGTGGAGGGAGTGCAGAATTGTCAGAGGATCAGTATGGAGGGAGTGCAGATTTGTCAGAGGGTCAGTGTGGAGAGAGTGCAGCATTGTCAGAGGGTCAGTATGGAGGGAGTGCTGCATTGTCAGAGGATCAGTGTGGAGGGGGTGCAGCATTGTCAGAGGATCAGTGTGGAGGGAGTGCAGCATTCTCAAAGATTCAGTATGGAGGGAGTGCTGCATTGTCAGAGGATCAGTGTGGAGGGAGTGCAGCATTGTCAGAGGGTCAGTGTAGAGGGAGAGCAGCATTTTCAGAGGATCAGTGAGGAGGGTGTGCAGCATTGTCAGAGGATCAGTGTGGAGGGAGTGCAGCATTATCAGAGATTCAGTATGGAGGGAGTGCTGCATTGTCAGAGGATCAGTGTGGAGGGAGTGCAGCATTATCAGAGATTCAGTATGGAGGGAGTGCTGCATTGTCAGAGGATCAGTGAGGAGGGTGTGCAGCATTGTCAGAGGATCAGTGTGGAGGGAGTGCAGCATTATCAGAGATTCAGTATGGAGGGAGTGCTGCATTGTCAGAGGATCAGTGCGGAGGGAGTGCAGCATTATCAGAGATTCAGTATGGAGGGAGTGCTGCATTGTCAGAGGGTCAGTGTGGAGGGAGAGCAGCATTATCAGAGATTCAGTATGGAGGGAGTGCTGCATTGTCAGAGGATCAGTGTGGAGGGAGTGCAGCATTGTCAGAGGATCAGTGTGGAGGGAGTACAACATTGTCAGAGGATCAGTGTGGAGGGAGTGCTGCATTGTCAGAGGGTCAGTGCGGAGGGAGAGCAGCCTTTTCAGAGGATCAGTGTGGAGGGAGTGCAGCATTGTCAGAGGGTCAGTATGGAGGGAGTGCGGCATTGTCAGAGGATCAGTGTGGAGGGAGAGCAGCATTTTCAGAGGATCAGTGAGGAGGGTGTGCAGCATTGTCAGAGGGTCAGTGTCGAGGGAGTGCAGCATTGTCAGAGGGTCAGTGTGGAGGGAGTGCGGCATTGTCAGAGGATCAGTGTGGATGGAGTGCAGCATTGTCAGAGAGTCAGTATGGAGGGAGTGCAGAATTGTCAGAGGATCAGTGAGGAGGGAGTGCAGCGTTGTCAGAGGATCAGTGTGGAGGGAGTGCTGCATTGTCAGAGGATCAGTGAGGAGGGTGTGCGGCATTGTCAGATGGTCAGTGTCGTGGGAGTGCAGCATTGTCAGAGGATCAGTGTGGAGAGAGTGCAGCATTGTCTGAGGGTCGGTATGGAGGGAGTGCTGCATTGTCAGAGGATCAGTGTGGAGGAGTGCAGCATTGTCAGAGGATCAGTATGGAGGGGGTGCGGCATTGTCAGAGGATCTGTGTGGAGGGACTGCAGCTTTGTCAGAAGGTCATTGTGGAAGGAGTGCAGCATTGTCAGAGGATCAGTGTGGATGGAGTGCAGAATTGTCAGAGGGTCAGTGTGGAGGTAGTGCAGCCTTTTCAGAGGATCAGTGTGGAGGGAGTGCAGCATTCTCAGAGGATCACTGTGGAGGGAGTGCAGTATTGTCAGAGGATCAGTGTGGAGGGAGTGCAGAATTGTCAGTGGATCAGTGTGGAGGGAGTGCAGCATTGTCAGAGGATCAGTGTGCAGGGAGTGCAGCATTGTCAGAGGGTCAGTGTGGAGGGGGTACAGAATTGTCAGAGGGTCAGTGTGGAGGGAGTGCAGAATTGTCAGTGGATCAGTGTGGATGTATTGCAGCATTATCAGAGGGTCAGTGTGGAGGGAATTCAGCATTGTCAGAGAGTCAGTGTGGAGGCAGTGCAGACTTGTCAGAGTTTCACTGTTGAGGGAGTGCAGCATTGTCAGAGGATCAGTGTGGACGGAGTGCAGCATTGTCAGAGGTTCACTGTGGAGGGAGTGCAGCATTGTCAGAGGATCGCTGTGGAGGAAGTGCAGAATTGTCAGAGGATCAGTGTGGAGGTATTGCAGCATTGTCAGAGGGTCAGTGTGGACGGAGTGCAGCATTGTCAGTGGATCACTGCGGAGGGAGTGCAGCATTGTCAGAGGATCAGTGTGGACGGAGTGCAGCATTGTCAGAGGTTCACAGTGGAGGGAGTGCAGCATTGTCAAGGGTCAGTATGGAGGGGATGCAGCATTGTCAGAGGATCAGTATGGGGGGAGTGCAGCATTGTCAGAGAGTCAGTGTGGAGGGGGTGCAGCATTTTCAGAGGATCAGTGTGGAGGGAGTGCAGCATTATCACAGGATCAGTATGGGGGGAGTGCAGCATTGTCAGAGAGTCAGTGTGGAGGGGGTGCAGCATTGTCAGAGGGTCAGTGTGGAGGGCGTGCAGCCTTTTCAGAGGGTCAGTGTGGAGGTAGTGCAGCATTGTCAGAGGGTCATTGTGGAGGGAGTGCAGCATTGTCAGAGGATCAGTGTGGAGGGAGAGCAGCATTATCAGAGGATCAGTGAGGAGGGAGTGCAGCATTGTCAGAGGGTCAGTGTCGAGAGAGTTCAGCATTGTCAGAGGGTCAGTGTGGAGGGACTGCAGCATTGTCAGAGGATAAGTGTGGAGGGAGTGCAGAATTGTCAGAGGATCAGTATGGAGGGAGTGCAGATTTGTCAGAGGGTCAGTGTGGAGAGAGTGCAGCATTGTCAGAGGGTCAGTATGGAGGGAGTGTAGAATTGTCAGAGGATCAGTGTGGAGGGAGAGCAGCAATGTTCGAGGGTCAGTGTCGAGGGAGTGCAGCATTGTCAGAGGGTCAGTGTGGAGAGAGTGCAGCATTGTCAGAGGATCAGTGTGTAGGTATTGCAGCATTTGTCAGAGGATCAGTGTGGAGGGAGTGCAGCATTGTCAGAGGATCAGTGTGGAGAGAGTGCAGCATTGTCAGAGTTTCACTGTGGAGGGAGTGCAACATTGTCAGAGGATCACTGTGGAGGGAGTGCATCATTGTCAGAGGATCAGTGTGGAGGTATTGCAGCATTGTCAGAGGATCACTGTGGACGGAGTGCAGCATTGTCAGAGGATCACTGAGGAGAGAGTGCAGCATTGTCGATGATCAGTGTGGAGGGGGTGCAGCATTGTCAGAGGGTCAGTTTGGAGGGAGTGCAGCATTGTCAGAGGATCAGTGTAGAGGGAGTGCTGCATTGTCAGAGGATAGTGTGGAGAGAGTGCAGCATTGTCAGAGGATCAGTGTGGAGGGAGTGCAGAATTGTCAGACGGTCACTTTGGAGGGAGTGCAGCATTGTCAGAGGATAGTGTGGAGAGAGTGCAGCATTGTCAGAGGGTCAGTGTGGAGGGAGTGCAGCATGGTCAGTGGGTCAGTATGGAGGGAGTGCAGCATTGTCAGAGGAACAGTGTGGAGGGATTGCTGCATTGTCAGAGGGACAGTGTGGAGGGGGTGCAGCATTGTCAGAGGGTCAGTGTGGAGTTAGTGAAGCATTGTCAGAGGATCAGTGTGGAGGGAGTGCAGCATTGTCAGAGGGTCAGTTTGGAGGGACTTCAGCATTGTCAGAGGGTCAGTTTGGAGGGAGTGCAGCATTGTCAGAGGATCAGTGTGGAGGGAGTGCTGCATTGTCAGAGGATAGTGTGGAGAGAGTGCAGCACTGTCAGAGGATCAGTGTGTAGGGAGTGCAGCATTGTCAGAGGGTCAGTGTGGAGGAAGTGCAATATTGTCAGAGGGACATGTGGAGGGAGTGCAGCATTGTCAGAGGGTCGTTTGGAGGGAGTGCAGCATTGTCCGAGGATAGTGTGGGGAGAGTGCAGTATTGTCAGAGGGTCAGTGAGGAGGGAGTGCAGCATTGTCAGAGGGTCAGTGTGGAGGGAGTGCAGCATCGTCAGAGGATCAGTGTGGAGTGAGTGCAGCATTGTCAGAGGTTCACAGTGGAGGGAGTGCAGCATTGTCAAGGGTCAGTATGGAGGGGGTGCAGCATTGTCAGAGGATCAGTTTGGGGGGAGTGCAGCATTGTCAGAGAGACAGTGTGGAGGGGGTGCAGCATTCTCAGAGGGTCAGTGTGGAGGGAGTGCAGCATTGTCAGAGGGTCATTGTGGAGGGAGTGCAGAATTGTCAGTGATTCAGTGTGGAGGTGGGGGCAGCATTGTCAGAGGATCAGTGTGGAGGGAGAGCAGCATTATCAGAGGATCAGTGAGGAGGGTGTGCAGCATTGTCAGAGGATCAGTATGGAGGGAGTGTAGAATTGTCAGAGGATCAGTGTGGAGGGAGAGCAGCATTTTCAGAGGATCAGTGTGGAGGGAGTGCAGCATTGTCCGATGGTCAGTGTCGAGAGAGTGCAGCATTGTCAGAGGATCAGTGTGGAGGTATTGCAGCATTGTCAGAGGATCAGTGTGGAGGGAGTGCAGCATTGTCAGAGGTTCACTGTGGAGGGAGTGCAGCATTGTTAGAGGATCAGTGTGGAGAGAGTGCAGCATTGTCAGAGGGTCAGTATGGAGGGAGTGTAGAATTGTCAGAGGATCAGTGTGGAGGGAGAGCAGCATTGTTCGAGGGTCAGTGTCGAGGAAGTGCTGCATTGTCAGAGGATCAGTATGGAGGGAATGCAGAATTGTCAGAGGATCAGTGTGGAGAGAGTGCAGCATTGTCAGAGGATCAGTGTGGATGTATTGCAGCATTATCAGAGGGTCAGTGTGGAGGGAATTCAGCATTGTCAGAGAGTCAGTGTGGAGGGAGTGCAGAATTGTCAGAGTTTCACTGTTGAGGGAGTGCAGCATTGTCAGAGGATCAGTGTGGAGGGAGTGCAGCATTGTCAGTGGTTCACTGTGGAGGGAGTGCAGCATTGTCAGAGGATCACTGTGGAGGAAGTGGAGAATTGTCAGAGGATCAGTGTGGAGGTATTGCAGCATTGTCAGAGTATCAGTGTGGACGGAGTGCAGCATTGTCAGTGGATCACTGCGGAGGGAGTGCAGCATTGTCAGAGGATCAGTGTGGACGGAGTGCAGCATTGTCAGAGGGTCAGGATGTAGGGAGTGCAGCATTGTCGGAGGGTCAGTGTGGAGGGAGTGCAGCATTGTCAGAGGATCAGTGTGGACGGAGTGCAGCATTGTCAGAGGATCAGTGTGGAGGGAGTGCAGCATTGTCAGAGGGTCACTGTGGAGGGAGTGCAGAATTGTCAGAGGATCAGTGTGGAGGGAGTGCAGCATTGTCAGAGGGTCAGGATGTAGGGAGTGCAGCATTGTCAGAGGGTCAGTGTGGAGGGAGTGCAGCATTGTCAGAGGATCAGTGAGGAGGGAGTGCATCATTGTCAGAGGATCAGTGTGGAGGGAGTGCAGCATTGTCAGACGGTCAGTATGGAGGGGGTGCAGCATTGTCAGAGGATCAGTGTGGAGGGAGTGCAGCATTGTCAGAGGGTCAGTGTGGAGGGAGTGCAGAATTGTCAGAGGATCAGTGTGGAGGGAGTGCAGCATTGTCAAAGTTTCAGTATGGAGGGGGTGCAGCATGGTCAGAGGATCAGTGTGGAGGGAGTGCAGCTTTGTCAGAAGGTCATTGTGGAGGGAGAGCAGAATTGTCAGAGGATCAGTATGGGGGGAGTGCCGCACTGTCAAAGGGTCAGGATGTAGGGAGTGCAGCATTGTCAGAGGCTCAGTGTGGAGGGAGTGCAGCATTGTCAGATGATCAGTGTGGAGGGAGTGCAGCATTGTCGGAGGGTCAATTTGGAGGGAGTGCAGCATTGTCAGAGGATCAATGTGGAGGGAGTGCAGAATTGTCAGAGGATCAGTACGGAGGGAGTGCAGAATTGTCAGAGGGTCAGTGTGGAGGGAGTGCAGAATTGTCAGAGGAAGAGTGTGGAGGGAGTGCTGCATTGTCAGAGGATAGTGTGGAGAGAGTGCAGCATTGTCAGAGGATCAGTGTGTAGGGAGTGCAGCATTGTCAGAGGGTCAGTGTGGAGGAAGTGCAACTTTGTCAGAGGGACATGTGGAGGGAGTGCAGCATTGTCAAGGGTCAGTATGGAGGGGATGCAGCATTGTCAGAGGATCAGTGTGGAGGGAGTGCAGCATTGTCAGACGATCAGTGTGGAGGGAGTGCAGCATTGTCGGAGGATCAGTGTGGACGGAGTGCAGCATTGTCAGAGGATCAGTGTGGAGGTATTGCAGCATTGTCAGAGGATCACTGTGGAGGGAGTGCAGCATTGTCAGAGGGTCAGGATGTAGGGAGTGCAGCATTTTCAGAGGATCAGTGTGGATGGTGTGCAGAATTGTCGGAGGGTCAATATGGAGGGAGTGCAGCATTGTCAGAGGATCAGTGTGGATGGAGTGCAGAATTGTCAGGGGATCAGTTTGGAGGGAGAGCAGCATTGTCAGAGGGTCAGTATGGAGGGAGTGCAGCATTGTCAGAAGATCGGTATGGAGGGAGTGCCGCTTTGTCAGAGGGTCAGTGTGGAGGGAGTGCAGAATTGTCAGAGGATCAGTGTGGAGGGAGTGCAGCATTGTCAGAGGATCAGTGTGGAGGGAGTGCAGAATTGTCAGAGGGTCAGTATGGAGGGGGTGCAGCATTGTCAGAGGAACAGTGTGGAGGGAGTGCAGCATTGTCAGAGGGTCAGTGTGGAGGGAGTGCAGAATTGTCAGAGGATCAGTGTGGAGGGAGTGCAGCATTGTCAGAGGATCAGTGTGGAGGGAGTGCAGAATTGTCAGAGGATCAGTGTGGAGGGAGTGCAGCATTGTCAGATGGTCAGGATGTAGGGAGTGCAGCATTGTCAGAGGGTCAGTATGGAGGGGGTGCAGCATTGTCAGAGGAACAGTGAGGAGAGAGTGCAGCATTGTCAGAGTGTCAGTGTTGGGGGAGTGCAGCATTGTCAGAGGGTCAGTGTGGAGGGAGTGCAGCATTGTCAGAGGATCAGTGTGGAGGGAGTACAGCATTGTCAGAGGATCGGTATGGAGGGAATGCCGCATTGTCAGAGGATCAGTGTGGAGGGAGTGCAGCATTGTCAGAGGGTCAGTGTGGAGTGGGTGCAGCATGGTCAGAGGATCAGTGTGGAGGGAGTGCAGCATTGTCAGAGGGTCAGTGTGGAGGGAGTGCAGAATTGTCAGAGGATCAGTGTGGAGGGAGTGCAGCATTGTCAAAGGGTCAGTATGGAGGGGGTGCAGCATGGTCAGAGGATCAGTGTGGAGGCAGTGCAGCTTTGTCAGAACGTCATTGTGGAGGGAGTGCAGCATTGTCAGAGGATCAGTGTGGATGGAGTGCAGAATTGTCAGAGGGTCAGTGTGGAGGTAGTGCAGCCTTTTCAGAGGATCAGTGTGGAGGGAGTGCAGCATTCTCAGAGGATCACTGTGGAGGGAGTGCAGCATTGTCAGAGGATCAGTGTGGAGGGAGTGCAGCATTGTCAGAGGATCAGTGTGGAGGGAGTGCTGCATTGTCAGAGGGTCAGTGCGGAGGGAGTGCAGCATTGACAGTGGTACAGTGTGCAGGGAGTGCAGCATTGTCAGAGGGTCAGTGTGGAGGGGGTACAAATTTTCAGGGGGTCAGTGTGGAGGGAGTGCAGCATTGTCAGAGGATCAGTGTGGTGGGAGAGCAGCATTGTCAGAGGATCAGTGAGGAGGGAGTGCAGCATTGTCAGAGGGTCAGTGTGGAGGGAGTGCAGCATTGTCAGAGGATCAGTGTGGAGGGAGTGCAGCATTGTCAGAGGATCAGTGTGGAGTGAGTGCAGCACTGTCAGAGGATCAGTGTGGAGAGAGTGCAGCATTGTCAGAGGATCAGTGTGGATGTATTGCATCATTATCAGAGGGTCAGTGTGGAGGGAATTCAGCATTCTCAGAGAGTCAGTGTGGAGGGAGTGCAGACTTGTCAGAGTTTCACTGTTGAGGGAGTGCAGCATTGTCAGAGGATCAGTGTAGAGGGAGTGCAGAATTGTCAGAGGTTCACTGTGGAGGGAGTGCAGCATTGTCAGAGGATCACTGTGGAGGAAGTGTAGAATTGTCAGAGGATCAGTGTGGAGGGAGTGCAGCATTGTCAGAGGATCAGTGTGGAGTGAGTGCAGCATTGTCAGAGGATCAGTGTGGAGAGAGTGCAGCATTGTCAGAGGATCAGTGTGGATGTATTGCAGCATTATCAGAGGGTCAGTGTGGAGGGAATTCAGCATTCTCAGAGAGTCAGTGTGGAGGGAGTGCAGACTTGTCAGAGTTTCACTGTTGAGGGAGTGCAGCATTGTCAGTGGATCACTGCGGAGGGAGTGCAGCATTGTCAGAGGGTCAGTGTGGACGGAGTGCAGCATTGTCAGAGGATCACTGTGGAGGGAGTGCAGAATTGTCAGAGGGTCAGGATGTAGGGAGTGCAGCTTTGTCGGAGGGTCAGTGTGGAGGGAGTGCAGCATTGTCAGAGGATCAGTGTGGACGGAGTGCAGCATTGTCAGAGGATCAGTGTGGAGGGAGTGCAGCATTGTCAGAGGGTCAGTGTGGAGGGAGTGCAGCATTGTCAGAGGGTCAGGATGTAGGGAGTGCAGCATTGTCAGAGGGTCAGTGTGGAGGGAGTGCAGAATTGTCAGAGGGTCAGTGTGGAGGCAGTGCAGCATTGACAGAGGGTCAGGATGTAGGGAGTGTAGCATTGTCGGAGGGTCAATATGGAGGGAGTGCAGCATTGTCAAAGGATCAGTGTGGAGGGAGTGCAGAATTGTCAGGGGATCAGTTTGGAGGGAGAGCAGCATTGTCAGAGGGTCAGTTAGGAGGGAGTGCATCATTGTCAGAGGGTCAGTGTGGAGGGGGTGCAGCATTGTCAGAGGGTCAGTGTGGAGGGAGTGCAGCATTGACAGAGGGTCAGTGTGGAGGGAGTGCAGCATTGACAGTGGTACAGTGTGCAGGGAGTTCAGCATTGTCAGAGGATCAGTGAGGAGGGAGTGCAGCATTGTCAGAGGGTCAGTGTGAAGGGAGTGCAGCATTGTCGGAGGATCAGTGTGGACGGAGTGCAGCATTGTCAGAGGGTCAGGATGTCGGGAGTGCAGCATTGTCAGAGGGTCAGTGTGGAGGGGGTGCAGCATTGTCAGAGGATCAGTGTGGAAGGAGTGCAGAATGGTCGGAGGGTCAATATGTAGGGAGTGCAGAATTGTCAGAAGATCGGTATGGAGGGAGTGCAGCATTGTCAGAGGGTCAGTGTGGAGGGGGTGCAGCATTGTCAGAGGGTCAGTGTGGAGGGAGTGCAGCTTTCACAGTGGTACAGTGTGCAGGAAGTGCAGCATTGTCAGAGTGTCAGTGTGGAGGGAGTGCAGCATTGTCAGAGGATCAGTGTGGACGGAGTGCAGCATTGTCAGAGGATCAGTGTGGAGGGAGTACAGATTTGTCGGAGGGTCAATATGGAGGGAGTGCAGAATTGTCAGGGGATCAGTTTGGAGGGAGTGCAGCATTGTCAGATGGTCAGTGTGGAGGGAGTGCAGCATTGTCAGAGGATCATTATGGAGGGAGTGCAGCATTGTCAGAGGGTCAGTATGGAGGGGGTGCTGCATTGTCAGAGGATCAGTGTGGAGGGAGTGCAGCATTTTCAGAGGATCAGTAAGGAGAGTGTGCAGCATTGTCAGAGGGTCAGTGTGGAGGGGGTCGAGCATGGTCAGAGGATCAGTGTGGAGGGAGTGCAGCATTGTCAGAGGGTCAGTGTGGAGGGAGTGCAGAATTGTCAGAGGATCAGTGTGGAGGGAGTGCAGCATTGTCAGAGGATCAGTGTGGAGGGAGTGCAGCATTGACAGTGGTACAGTGTGCAGGGAGTGCAGCATTGTCAGAGGGTCAGTGTGTGGGGGTTCAGAATTGTCAGAGGGTCAGTGTGGAGGGAGTGCAGAATTGTCAGAGGATCAGTATGGAGGGAGTGCAGCATTGTCAGAGGATCAGTGTGGAGGGAGAGCAGCATTGTCAGAGGATCAGTGAGGAGGGAGTGCAGCATTGTCAGAGGGTCAGTGTGGAGGGAGTGCAGCATTGTCAGAGGGTCAGTGTGGAGGGAGTGCAGAATTGTCAGAGGATCAGTATGGAGGGAGTGCAGCATTGTCAGAGGATCAGTGTGGAGGGAGAGCAGCATTGTCAGAGGATCAGTGAGGAGGGAGTGCAGCATTGTCAGAGGGTCAGTGTGGAGGGAGTGCAGCATTGTCAGAGGATCAGTGTGGAGGGAGTGCAGCATTGTCAGAGGATCAGTGTGGAGTGAGTGCAGCATTGTCAGAGGATCAGTGTGGAGAGAGTGCAGCATTGTCAGAGGATCAGTGTGGATGTATCGCAGAATTATCAGAGGGTCAGTGTGGAGGGAATTCAGCATTCTCAGAGAGTCAGTGTGGAGGGAGTGCAGCATTGTCAGAGTTTCACTGTTGAGGGAGTGCAGCATTGTCAGAGGATCAGTGTGGAGGGAGTGCAGCATTGTCAGAGGTTCACTGTGGAGGGAGTGCAGCATTGTCAGAGGATCACTGTGGAGGAAATGTAGAATTGTCATATGATCAGTGTGGAGGGAGTGCAGCATTGTCAGAGGATCAGTGTGGAGGGAGTGCAGCATTGTCAGAGGATCAGTGTGGAGTGAGTGCAGCATTGTCAGAGGATCAGTGTGGAGAGAGTGCAGCATTGTCAGAGGATCAGTGTGGAGGGAATTCAGCATTCTCAGAGAGTCAGTGTGGAGGGAGTGCAGACTTGTCAGAGTTTCACTGTTGAGGGAGTGCAGCATTGTCAGAAGATCAGTGTGGAGGGAGTGCAGCATTGTCAGAGGTTCACTGTGGAGGGAGTGCAGCATTGTCAGAGGATCACTGTGGAGGAAGTGTAGAATTGTCAGAGGATCAGTGTGGAGGTATTGCAGCATTGTCAGAGTATCAGTGTGGACGGAGTGCAGCATTGTCAGTGGATCACTGCGGAGGGAGTGCAGCATTGTCAGAGGGTCAGTGTGGACGGAGTGCAGCATTGTCAGAGGATCACTGTGGAGGGAGTGCAGCATTGTCAGAGGGTCAGGATGTAGGGAGTGCAGCTTTGTCGGAGGGTCAGTGTGGAGGGAGTGCAGCATTGTCAGAGGATCAGTGTGGACGGAGTGCAGCATTGTCAGAGGATCAGTGTGGAGGGAGTGCAGCATTGTCAGAGGCTCAGTGTGGAGGGAGTGCAGCATTGTCAGAGGGTCAGGATGTAGGGAGTGCAGCATTGTCAGAGGGTCAGTGTGGAGGGAGTGCAGAATTGTCAGAGGGTCAGTGTGGAGGAAGTGCAGCATTGACAGAGGGTCAGGATGTCGGGAGTGTAGTATTGTCGGAGGGTCAATATGGAGGGAGTGCAGCATTGTCAGAGGATCAGTGTGGAGGGAGTGCTGCATTGTCAGGGGATCAGTTTGGAGGGAGAGCAGCATTGTCAGAGGGTCAGTATGGAGGGGGTGCAGCATTGTCAGAGGGTCAGTGTGGAGGGGGTGCAGCATTGTCAGAGGGTCAGTGTGAAGGGAGTGCAGCATTGTCGGAGGATCAGTGTGGACGGAGTGCAGCATTGTCAGAGGGTCAGGATGTAGGCAGTGCAGCATTGTCAGAGGGTCAGTGTGGAGGGAGTACAGCATTGTCAGAGGATCAGTGTGGAAGGAGTGCAGAATGGTCGGAGGGTCAATATGGAGGGAGTGCAGAATTGTCAGAAGATCGGTATGGAGGGAGTGCAGCATTGTCAGAGGGTCAGTGTGGAGGGGGTGCAGCATTGTCAGAGGGTCAGTGTGGAGGGAGTGCAGCATTGACAGTGGTACAGTGTGCAGGAAGTGCAGCATTGTCAGAGGTTCAGTGTGGAGGGAGTGCAGCATTGTCAGAGGATCAGTGTGGACGGAGTGCAGCATTGTCAGAGGATCAGTGTGGAGGGAGTACAGCATTGTCGGAGGTTCAATATGGAGGGAGTGCAGAATTGTCAGGGGATCAGTTTGGAGGGAGAGCAGCATTGTCAGATGGTCAGTGTGGAGGGAGTGCAGCATTGTCAGAGGATCAGTATGGAGGGAGTGCAGCATTGTCAGAGGGTCAGTATGGAGGGGGTGCTGCATTGTCAGAGGATCATTGTGGAGGGAGTGCAGCATTTTCAGAGGATCAGTAAGGAGAGAGTGCAGCATTGTCAGAGGGTCAGTGTTGGGGGAGTGCAGCATTGTCAGAGGGTCAGTGTGGAGGTAGTGCAGCCTTTTCAGAGGATCAGTGTGGAGGGAGTGCAGCATTCTCAGAGGATCACTGTGGAGGGAGTGCAGCATTGTCAGAGGATCAGTGTGGAGGGAGTGCAGAATTGTCAGTGGATCAGTGTTGGGGGAGTGCAGCATTGTCAGAGGGTCAGTGTGGAGGTAGTGCAGCCTTTTCAGAGGATCAGTGTGGAGGGAGTGCAGCATTCTCAGAGGATCACTGTGGAGGGAGTGCAGCATTGTCAGAGGATCAGTGTGGAGGGAGTGCAGAATTGTCAGTGGATCAGTGTGGAGGGAGTGCAGCATTGTCAGAGGGTCAGTGTGGAGGTAGTGCAGCCTTTTCAGAGGATCAGTGTGGAGGGAGTGCAGCATTCTCAGAGGATCACTGTGGAGGGAGTGCAGCATTGTCAGAGGATCAGTGTGGAGGGAGTGCAGAATTGTCAGTGGATCAGTGTGGAGGGAGTGCAGCATTGTCAGAGGATCAGTGTGCAGGGAGTGCAGCATTGTCAGAGGGTAAGTATGGAGTGGGTACAGAATTGTCAGAGGATCAGTGTGGAGGGAGTGCAGCATTGTCAGAGGATCAGTGTGGAGTGAGTGCAGCATTGACAGAGGATCAGTGTGGAGAGAGTGCAGCATTATCAGAGGGTCAGTGTGGAGGGAATTCAGCATTGTCAGAGAGTCAGTGTGGAGGGAGTGCAGACTTGTCAGAGTTTCACTGTTGAGGGAGTGCAGCATTGTCAGAGGATCAGTGTGAACGGAGTGCAGCATTGTCAGAGGATCGCTGTGGAGGAAGTGCAGAATTGTCAGAGGATCAGTGTGGAGGTATTGCAGCATTGTCAGAGTATCAGTGTGGACGGAGTGCAGCATTGTCAGTGGATCACTGCGGAGGGAGTGCAGCATTGTCAGAGGATCAGTGTGGACGGAGTGCAGCATTGTCAGAGGTTCACAGTGGAGGGAGTGCAGCATTGTCAAGGGTCAGTATGGAGGGGATGCAGCATTGTCAGAGGATCAGTGTGGAGGGGGTGCAGCATTGTCAGAGGATCAGTGTGGAGGGAGTGCAGCATTGTCAGAGGATCAGTGTGGAGGGAGTGCAGCATTGTCAGAGGATCAGTATGGAGGGAGTGCAGTTTTGTCAGAGGGTCAGTGTGGAGAGAGTGCAGCACTGTCAGAGGATCAGTGTGGAGGGAGAGCAGCATTATCAGAGGATCAGTGAGGAGGGTGAGCAGCATTGTCAGAGGGTCAGTGTCGAGAGAGTTCAGCATTGTCAGAGGGTCAGTGTGGAGGGAGTGCAGCATTGTCAGAGGATCAGTATGGAGGGAGTGCAGTTTTGTCAGAGGGTCAGTGTGGAGAGAGTGCAGCATTATCAGACAGTCAGTGTGGAGGTATTGCAGCATTGTCAGAGGATCAGTGTGGAGAGAGTGCAGCATTGTCAGAGGGTCAGTATGGAGGGAGTGTAGAATTGTCAGAGGATCAGTGTGGAGGGAGAGCAGCATTGTTCGAGGGTCAGTGTCGAGGAAGTGCTGCATTGTCAGAGGATCAGTATGGAGGGAGTGCAGCATTGTCAGAGGGTCAGTGTGGAGAGAGTGCAGCATTGTCAGAGGATCAGTGTGGAGGTATTGCAGCATTTGTCAGAGGATCAGTGTGGAGCGAGTGCAGCATTGTCAGAGGGTCAGTATGGAGGGAGTGTAGAATTGTCAGAGGATCAGTGTGGAGGGAATTCAGCATTGTCAGAGAGTCAGTGTGGAGGGAGTGCAGACTTGTCAGAGTTTCACTGTTGAGGGAGTGCAGCATTGTCAGAGGATCAGTGTGGACGGAGTGCAGCATTGTCAGAGGGTCAGGATGTAGGGAGTGCAGCATTGTCGGAGGGTCAGTGTGGAGGGAGTGCAGCATTGTCAGAGGATCAGTGTGGACGGAGTGCAGCATTGTCAGAGGATCAGTGTGGAGGGAGTGCAGCATTGTCAAAAGGTCACTGTGGAGGGAGTGCAGAATTGTCAGAGGATCAGTGTGGAGAGAGTGCAGCATTATCAGACAGTCAGTGTGGAGGTATTGCAGCATTGTCAGAGGATCAGTGTGGAGAGAGTGCAGCATTGTCAGAGGGTCAGTATGGAGGGAGTGTAGAATTGTCAGAGGATCAGTGTGGAGGGAGAGCAGCATTGTTCGAGGGTCAGTGTCGAGGAAGTGCTGCATTGTCAGAGGATCAGTATGGAGGGAGTGCAGCATTGTCAGAGGGCCAGTGTGGAGAGAGTGCAGCATTGTCAGAGGATCAGTGTGGAGGTATTGCAGCATTTGTCAGAGGATCAGTGTGGAGCGAGTGCAGCATTGTCAGAGGGTCAGTATGGAGGGAGTGTAGAATTGTCAGAGGATCAGTGTGGAGGGAATTCAGCATTGTCAGAGAGTCAGTGTGGAGGGAGTGCAGACTTGTCAGAGTTTCACTGTTGAGGGAGTGCAGCATTGTCAGAGGATCAGTGTGGACGGAGTGCAGCATTGTCAGAGGGTCAGGATGTAGGGAGTGCAGCATTGTCGGAGGGTCAGTGTGGAGGGAGTGCAGCATTGTCAGAGGATCAGTGTGGACGGAGTGCAGCATTGTCAGAGGATCAGTGTGGAGGGAGTGCAGCATTGTCAAAAGGTCACTGTGGAGGGAGTGCAGAATTGTCAGAGGATCAGTGTGGAGGGAGTGCAGCATTGTCAGAGGGTCAGGATGTAGGGAGTGCAGCATTGTCAGAGGGTCAGTGTGGAGGGAGTGCAGAATTGTCAGAGGATCAGTGTGGAGGGAGTGCAGCATTGTCAGAGGATCAGTGTGGATGGAGTGCAGCATTGTCAGAGGATCAGTGTGGAGGGAGTGCAGCATTGTCAAAGGGTCACTGTGGAGGGAGTGCAGAATTGTCAGAGGATCAGTGTGGAGGGAGTGCAGCATTGTCAGAGGGTCAGGATGTAGGGAGTGCAGCATTGTCAGAGGGTCAGTGTGGAGGGAGTGCAGAATTGTCAGAGTGTCAGTGTGGAGGGAGTGCAGCATTGTCAGAGGGTCAGGATGTAGGGAGTGCAGCATTTTCGGAGGGTCAATATGGAGGGAGTGCAGAATTGTCAGAGGATCAGTGTGGATGGAGTGCAGAATTGTCAGAGGGTCAGTATGGAGGGAGTACAGCATTGTCAGAAGATCGGTATGGAGGGAGTGCAGCATTGTCAGAGGGTCAGTGTGGAGGGAGTGCAGAATTGTCAGTGGATCAGGGTGGAGGGAGTGCAGCATTGTCAGAGGATCAGTGTGGAGGGAGTGCAGCATTGTCAGAGAGTCAGTATGGAGGGAGTGCAGCATTGACAGTGGTACAAAGTGAAGGGAGTGCAGCATTGTCAGAGGATCAGTGAGGAGGGAGTGCAGCATTGTCAGAGGGTCAGTGAGTAGGGAGTGCAGCATTGTCGGAGGATCAGTGTGGACGGAGTGCAGCATTGTCAGAGGGTCAGGATGTAGGGAAAGCAGCATTGTCAGAGAGTCAGGATGTAGGGAGTGCAGCATTGTCAGAGGATCAGTGTGGAAGGAGTGCAGAATTGTCGGAGGGTCAATATGGAGGGAGTGCAGAATTGTCAGGGGATCAGTTTGGAGGGAGTGCAGCATTGTCAGAGGGTCAGTGTGGAGGGAGTGCAGCATTGTCAGAGGATCAGTGTGGACGGAGTGCAGCATTGTCAGAGGATCAGTGTGGAGGGAGTGCAGGATTGTCGGAGGGTCAATATGGAGGGAGTGCAGAATTGTCAGGTGAACAGTTTAGAGGGAGAGCAGCATTGTCAGAGGGTCAGTGTGGAGGGAGTGCAGCATTGTCAGAGGATCAGTATGGAGGGAGTGCAGCATTGTCAGAGGGTCAGTATGGAGGGGGTGCTGCATTGTCAGAGGATCAGTGTGGAGGGAGTGCAGCATTGTCAGAGGATCAGTGAGGAGAGAGTGCAGCATTGTCAGAGGGTCAGTGTTGGGGGAGTGCAGCATTGTCAGAGGGTCAGTCTGGAGGGGGTGCAGCATGGTCAGAGGATCAGTGTGGAGGGAGTGCAGCATTGTCAGAGGGTCAGTGTGGAGGGAGTGCAGAATTGTCAGAGGATCAGTGTGGAGGGAGTGCAGAATTGTCAGTGGATCAGTGTGGAGGGAGTGCAGCATTGTCAGAGGGTCAGTGTGGAGGGAGTGCAGCATGTTCAGAGGATCAGTGTGGAGGGAGTGCAGCATTGTCAAAGGGTCAGTATGGAGGGGGTGCTACATGGTCAGAGGATCAGTGTGGAGGGAGTGCAGCTTTCTCAGAAGGTCATTGTGGAGGGTGTGCAGCATTGTCAGAGGATCAGTGTGGATGGAGTGCAGAATTGTCAGAGGGTCAGTGTGGAGGGAGTGCAGCCTTTTCAGAGGATCAGTGTGGAGGGAGTGCAGCATTCTCAGAGGATCACTGTGGAGGGAGTGCAGCATTGTCAGAGGATCAGTGTGGAGGGAGTGCATTATTGCCAGTAGATCAGTGTGGAGGGAGTGCAGCATTGTCAGAGGATCAGGGTGCAGGGAGTGCAGCATTGTCAGAGGGTCAGTGTGGAGGGGGCACAGAATTGTCAGAGGGTCAGTGTGGAGGGAGTGCAGAATTGTCAGTGGATCAGTGTGGATGTATTGCAGCATTATCAGAGGGTCAGTGTGGACGGAATTCAGCATTGTCAGAGAGTCAGTGTGGAGGCAGTGCAGACTTGTCAGAGGTTCACTGTGGAGGGAGTGCAGCATTGTCAGAGGATCGCTGTGGAGGAAGTGCAGAATTGTCAGAGGATCAGTGTGGAGGTATTGCAGCATTGTCAGAGGGTCAGTGTGGACGGAGTGCAGCATTGTCAGTGGATCACTGCGGAGGGAGTGCAGCATTGTCAGAGGATCAGTGTGGACGGAGTGCAGCATTGTCAGAGGTTCACAGTGGAGGGAGTGCAGCATTGTCAAGGGTCAGTATGGAGGGGATGCAGCATTGTCAGAGGATCAGTATGGGGGGAGTGCAGCATTGTCAGAGAGTCAGTGTGGAGGGGGTGCAGCATTTTCAGAGGATCAGTGTGGAGGGAGTGCAGCATTGTCACAGGATCAGTATGTGGGGAGTGCAGCATTGTCAGAGAGTCAGTGTGGAGGGGGTGCAGCATTGTCAGAGGGTCAGTGTGGAGGGAGTGCAGCCTTTTCAGAGGGTCAGTGTGGAGGTAGTGCAGCATTGTCAGAGGATCAGTGTGGAGGGAGAGCAGCATTATCAGAGGATCAGTGAGGAGGGAGTGCAGCATCGTCAGAGGGTCAGTGTCGAGAGAGTTCAGCATTTTCAGAGGGTCAGTGTGGAGGGACTGCAGATTTGTCAGAGGGTCAGTGTGGAGAGAGTGCAGCATTGTCAGAGGGTCAGTATGGAGGGAGTGTAGAATTGTCAGAGGATCAGTGTGGAGGGAGAGCAGCATTGTCAGAGGGTCAGTGTGGAGAGAGTGCCGCATTGTCAGAGGATCAGTGTGTAGGTATTGCAGCATTTGTCAGAGGATCAGTGTGGAGGGAGTGCAGCATTGTCAGAGGATCAGTGTGGACGGAGTGCAGCATTGTCAGAGTTTCACTGTGGAGGGAGTGCAGCATTGTCAGAGGATCACTGTGGAGGGAGTGAATCATTGTCAGAGGATCAGTGTGGAGGTATTGCAGCATTGTCAGAGGATCACTGTGGACGGAGTGCAGCATTGTCAGAGGATCACTGTGGAGGGAGTGCAGCATTGTCAGAGGATCACTGTGGAGAGAGTGCAGCATTGTCAGAGGATCAGTGTAGAGGGAGTGCTGCATTGTCAGAGGATAGTGTGCAGAGAGTGCAGCATTGTCAGAGAATCAGTGTGGAGGGAGTGCAGAATTGTCAGACGGTCACTTTGGAGGGGGTGCAGCATTGTCAGAGGATGGTGTGGAGAGAATGCAGCATTGTCAGAGGGTCAGTGTGGAGGGAGTGCAGCATGGTCAGTGGGTCAGTATGGAGGGAGTGCAGCATTGTCAGAGGAACAGTGTGGAGGGAGTGCAGCATTGTCAGAGGGACAGTGTGGAGGGGGTGCAGCATTGTCAGAAGGTCAGTGTGGAGGCAGTGCAGCTTTGTCAGAGAGTCAGTGTGGAGGGAGTGAAGCATTGTCAGAGGATCAGTGTGGAGGGAGTGCAGCATTGTCAGAGGGTCAGTTTGGAGGGACTTCAGCATTGTCAGAGGGTCAGTTTGGAGGGAGTGCAGCATTGTCAGTGGATCAGTGTGGAGGGAGTGCTGCATTGTCAGAGGATAGTGTGGAGAGAGTGCAGCATTGTCAGAGGATCAGTGTGTAGGGAGTGCAGCATTGTCAGAGGGTCAGTGTGGAGGAAGTGCAACGTTGTCAGAGGGACATGTGGAGGGAGTGCAGCATTGTCAGAGGGTCAGTGTGGAGGGAGTGCAGCATTGTCCGAGGATAGTGTGGGGTGAGTGCAGTATTGTCAGACGGTCAGTGAGGAGGGAGTGCAGCATTGTCAGAGGGTCAGTGTGGAGGGTGTGCAGCATTGTCAGAGGATCAGTGTGGACAGAGTGCAGCATTGTCTGAGGATCACTGTGGAGGGAGTGCAGCATCGTCAGAGGATCAGTGTGGAGTGAGTGCAGCATTGTCAGAGGTTCACAGTGGAGGGAGTGCAGCATTGTCAAGGGTCAGTATGGAGGGGGTGCAGCATTGTCAGAGGATCAGTATGGGGGGAGTGCAGCATTGTCAGAGAGACAGTGTGGAGCGGGTGCAGCATTCTCAGAGGGTCAGTGTGGAGGGAGTGCAGCCTTTTCAGAGGATCAGTGTTGAGAGAGTGCAGCATTGTCAGAGGGTCAGTGTGGAGGTAGTGCAGCATTGTCAGAGGGTCATTGTGGAGGGAGTGCAGAATTGTCAGTGATTCAGTGTGGAGGTGGGGGCAGCATTGTCAGAGGATCAGTGTGGAGGGAGAGCAGCATTATCAGAGGATCAGTGAGGAGGGTGTGCAGCATTGTCAGAGGATCATTGTGGAGGGAGTGTAGAATTGTCAGAGGATCAGTGTGGAGGGAGAGCAGCATTTTCAGAGGATCAGTGTGGAGGGAGTGCAGCATTGTCCGATGGTCAGTGTCGAGAGAGTGCAGCATTGTCAGAGGATCAGTGTGGAGGTATTGCAGCATTGTCAGAGGATCAGTGTGGAGGGAGTGCAGCATTGTCAGAGGATCTGTGTGGAGGGAGTGCAGCATTGTCAGAGGTTCACTGTGGAGGGAGTGCAGCATTGTCAGAGGATCACTGTGGAGGGAGTGCAGCATTGTCACAGGATCAGTGTGGAGGTATTGCAGCATTGTTAGAGGATCAGTGTGGAGAGAGTGCAGCATTGTCAGAGGGTCAGTATGGAGGGAGTGTAGAATTGTCAGAGGATCAGTGTGGAGGGAGAGCAGCATTGTCAGAGGGTCAGTGTGGATAGAGTGCAGCATTGTCAGAGGATCAGTGTGGAGGTATTGCAGCATTTGTCAGAGGATCAGTGTGGAGGGAGTGCAGCATTGTCAGAGGATCAGTGTGGAGGGAGTGCAGCATTGTCAGAGGATCAGTGTGGATAGAGTGCAGCATTGTCAGAGGATCAGTGTGGAGGTATTGCAGCATTTGTCAGAGGATCAGTGTGGAGGGAGTGCAGCATTGTCAGAGGATCAGTGTGGAGGGAGTGCAGCATTGTCAGAGGATCAGTGTGGAGGGAGTGCAGCATCGTCAGAGGATCAGTGTGGAGGGAGTGCAGCATTGTCGGAGGATCAGTGTGGAAGGAGTGCAGAATTGTCGGAGGGTCAATATGGAGGGAGTGCAGAATTGTCAGGGGATCAGTTTGGAGGGAGTGCAGCATGGTCAGAGGGTCAGTGTGGAGGGAGTGCAGCATTGTCAGAGGATCAGTGTGGACGGAGTGCAGCATTGTCAGAGGATCAGTGTGGAGGGAGTGCAGCATTGTCAGAGGATCAGTGTGGAGGGAGTGCAGCATTGTCAGAGGGTCAGTGTGGAGGGAGTGCAGCATTGTCAGAGGATCAGTATGGAGGGAGTGCAGCATTGTCAGAGGGTAAGTATGGAGGGGGTGCTGCATTGTCAGAGGATCAATGTGGAGGGAGTGCAGCATTGTCAGAGGATCAGTGAGGAGAGAGTGCAGCATTGTCAGAGGGTCAGTGTTGGGGGAGTGCAGCATTGTCAGAGGGTCAGTGTGGAGGGGGTGCAGCATGGTCAGGGGATCAGTGTGGAGGGAGTGCAGCATTGTCAGAGGGTCAGTGTGGAGGGAGTGCAGAATTGTCAGAGGATCAGTTGGAGGGAGTGCAGCATTGTCAAAGGGTCAGTATGGAGGGGGTGCAGCATGGTCAGAGGATCAGTGTGGAGGGAGTGCAGCTTTGTCAGAAGGTCATTGTGGAGGGAGTGCAGCATTGTCAGACGATCAGTGTGGATGGAGAGCAGAATTGTCAGAGGGTCAGTGTGGAGGTAGTGCAGCCTTTTCAGAGGATCAGTGTGGAGGGAGTGCAGCATTCTCAGAGGATCACTGTGGAGGGAGTGCAGCATTGTCAGAGGATCAGTGTGGAGGGAGTGCAGAATTGTCAGTGGATCAGTGAGGAGGGAGTGCAGCATTGTCAGAGGATCAGTGTGCAGGGAGTGCAGCATTGTCAGAGGGTCAGTGTGGAGGTGGTACAGAATTGTCAGAGGGTCAGTGTGGAGGGAGTGCAGAATTGTCAGTGGATCAGTGTGGATGTATTGCAGCATTATCAGAGGGTCAGTGTGGAGGGAATTCAGCATTGTCAGAGAGTCAGTGTGGAGGGAGTGCAGACTTGTCAGAGTTTCACTGTTGAGGGAGTGCAGCATTGTCAGAGGATCAGTGTGGACGGAGTGCAGCATTGTCAGAGGTTCACTGTGGAGCGAGTGCAGCATTGTCTGTGGATCACTGCGGAGGGAGTGCAGCATTGTCAGAGGATCAGTGTGGACGGAGTGCAGCATTGTCAGGGGTTCACTGTGGAGCGAGTGCAGCATTGTCAGTGGATCACTGCGGAGGGGGTAGCATTTTCAGAGGATCAGTGTGGAGGGATTGCAGCATTGTCACAGGATCAGTATGGGGGGAGTGCAGCATTGTCAGAGAGTCAGTGTGGAGGGAGTGCAGCCTTTTCAGAATATCAGTGTTGAGAGAGTGCAGCATTGTCAGAGGGTCAGTGTGGAGGGAGTGCAGCATTGTCAGAGGATCAGTGTGGAGGGAGAGCAGCATTATCAGAGGATCAGTGAGGAGGGTGTGCAGCATTGTCAGAGGGTCAGTGTCGAGAGAGTTCAGCATTGTCAGAGGGTCAGCGTGGAGGGACTGCAGCATTGTCAGAGGATCAGTGTGGAGGGAGTGCAGAATTGTCAGAGGATCAGTATGGAGGGAGTGCAGCAATGTTCGAGGGTCAGTGTCGACGAAGTGCTGCATTGTCAGAGGATCAGTATGGAGGGAATGCAGAATTGTCAGAGGATCAGTGTGGAGGGAGTGCAGCATTGTCAGAGGGTCAGTGTGGAGAGAGTACAGCATTGTCAGAGGATCAGTGTGGAGTTATTGCAGCATTTGTCAGAGGATCAGTGTGGAGGGAGTGCAGCAGTGTCAGAGGATCAGTGTGGACGGAGTGCAGCATTGTCAGAGTTTCACTGTGGAGGGAGTGCAGCATTGTCAGAGGATCACTGTGGACGGAGTGCAGCATTGTCAGAGGATCACTGTGGAGGGAGTGCAGCATTGTCAGAGGGTCAGTATGGAGAGGGTGCTGCATTGTCAGAGGATCAGTGTGGAGGGAGTGCAGCATTGTCAGAGGATCAGTGAGGAGAGAGTGCAGCATTGTCAGAGGGTCAGTGTTGGGGGAGTGCAGCATTGTCAGAGGGTCAGTGTGGAGGGGGTGCAGCATGGTCAGAGGATCAGTGTGGAGGGAGTGCAGCATTGTCAGAGGGTCATTGTGGAGGGAGTGCAGAATTGTCAGAGGATCAGTGTGGAGGGAGTGCAGCATTGTCAAAGGGTCAGTATGGAGGGGGTGCAGCCTGGTCAGAGGATCAGTGTGGAGGGAGTGCAGCTTTGTCAGAAGGTCATTGTGGAGGGAGTGCAGCATTGTCAGAGGGTCAGTGTGGAGGGAGTGCAGCATTGTCAGAGGATCAGTGTGGAGGGAGTGCAGCCTTTTCAGAGGATCAGTGTGGAGGGAGTGCAGCATTCTCAGAGGATCACTGTGGAGGGAGTGCAGCATTGTCAGAGGATCAGTGTGGAGGGAGTGCAGAATTGTCAGTGGATCAGTGTGGAGGGAGTGCAGCATTGTCAGAGGATCAGTGTGCAGGGAGTGCAGCATTGTCAGAGGGTCAGTGTGGATGGAGTGCAGAATTGTCAGTGGATCAGTGTGGAGGGAGTGCAGCATTGTCAGAGGATCAGTGTGCAGGGAGTGCAGCATTGTCAGAGGGTCAGTGTGGAGGTGGTACAGAATTGTCAGAGGGTCAGTGTGGAGGGAGTGCAGAATTGTCAGTGGATCAGTGTGGATGTATTGCAGCATTATCAGAGGGTCAGTGTTGAGGGAATTCAGCATTGTCAGAGAGTCAGTGTGGAGGGAGTGCAGACTTGTCAGAGTTTCACTGTTGAGGGAGTGCAGCATTGTCAGAGGATCAGTGTGGACGGAGTGCAGCATTGTCAGAGGTTCACTGTGGAGGGAGTGCAGCATTGTCAGAGGATCTCTGTGGAGGAAGTGCAGCATTGTCAGATTATCAGTGTGTAGCGAGTGCAGCATTGTCAGTGGATCACTGCGGAGGGAGTGCAGCATTGTCAGAGGATCAGTGTGGACGGAGTGCAGCATTGTCAGAGGTTCACAGTGGAGGGAGTGCAGCATTGTCAGAGGATCAGTATGGGGGGAGTGCAGCATTGTCAGAGAGTCAGTGTGGAGGGGGTGCAGCATTGTCAGAGAGTCAGTGTGGAGGGAGTGCAGCCTTTTCAGAATATCAGTGTTGAGAGAGTGCAGCATTGTCAGAGGGTCAGTGTGGAGGTAGTGCAGCATTGTCAGAGGGTCATTGTGGAGGGACTGCAGCATTGTCAGAGGATCAGTGTGGAGGGAGAGCAGCATTATCAGACGATCAGTGAGGAGGGTGTGCAGCATTGTCAGAGGGTCAGTGTCGAGAGATTTCAGCATTGTCAGAGGGTCAGCGTGGAGGGACTGCAGCATTGTCAGAGGATCAGTATGGAGGGAGTGCAGATTTGTCAGAGGGTCAGTGTGGAGAGAGTGCAGCATTGTCAGAGGGTCAGTATGGAGGGAGTGTAGAATTGTCAGAGGATCAGCGTGGAGGGAGAGCAGCAATGTTCGTGGGTCAGTGTCGAGGAAGTGCTGCATTGTCAGAGGATCAGTATGGAGGGAATGCAGAATTGTCAGAGGATCAGTATGGAGGGAGTGCAGCATTGTCAGAGGGTCAGTGTGGAGAAAGTGCAGCATTGTCAAAGGGTCAGTGTGGAGAGAGTACAGCATTGTCAGAGGATCAGTGTGGAGTTATTGCAGCATTTGTCAGAGGATCAGTGTGGAGGGAGTGCAGCATTGTCAGAGGGTCAGTGTGGACGGAGTGCAGCATTGTCAGAGTTTCACTGTGGAGGGAGTGCAGCATTGTCAGAGGATCACTGTGGAGGGAGTGCAGCATTGTCAGAGGATCAGTGTGGAGGTATTGCAGCATTGTCAGAGGATCACTGTGGACGGAGTGCAGCATTGTCAGAGGATCACTGTGGAGGGAGTGCAGCAATGTCAGAGGATCACTGTGGAGAGAGTGCAGCATTGCCAGAGGATCAGTGTGGAGAGAGTGCAGCATTGTCAGAGGATCAGTTTGGAGGGAGTGCAGCATTGTCAGAGGATCAGTGTAGAGGGAGTGCTGCATTGTCCGAAGATAGTGTGGAGAGAGTGCAGCATTGTCAGAGGATCAGTGTGGAGGGAGTGCAGAATTGTCAGACGGTCACTTTGGAGAGAGTGCAGCTTTGACAGAGAGTCAGTGTGGAGGTAGTGAAGCATTGTCAGAGGATCAGTGTAGAGGGAGTGCAGCATTGTCAGAGGGTCAGTTTGGAGGGATTTCAGCATTGTCAGAGGGTCAGTTTGGAGGGAGTGCAGCATTGTCAGAGGATCAGTGTGGAGGGAGTGCTGCATTGTCAGAGGATAGTGTGGAGAGAGTGCAGCATTGTCAGAGGATCAGTGTGTAGGGAGTGCAGCATTGTCAGAGGGTCAGTGTGGAGGAAGTGCAACTTTGTCAGAGGGACATGTGGAGGGAGTGCAGCATTGTCAGAGGGTCAGTTTGGAGGGAGTGCAGCATTGTCCGAGGATAGTGTGGGGAGAGTGCAGCATTGTCAGAGGGTCAGTGAGGAGGGAGTGCAGCATTGTCAGAGGGTCAGTGTGGAGGGAGTGCAGCATTGTCAGAGGATCAGTGTGGAGGGAGTGCAGCATTGTCAGAGGGTCAGTGTGGAGAGAGTGCAGCATTGTCAGAGGATTAGTGTCGAGAGAGTGCAGCATTGTCAGAGGATCAGTGTGGAGGTATTGCAGCATTATCAGAGGGTCAGTGTGGACGGAGTGCAGAATTGTCAGAGAGTCAGTGTGGAGGGAGTGCAGCATTGTCAGAGGTTCACTGTGGGGGGAGTGCAGCATTGTCAGAGGATCACTGTGGAGGAAGTGCAGCATTGTCAGAGGATCAGTGTGGACGGAGTGCAGCATTGTCTGAGAATCACTGTGGAGGGAGTGCAGCATTGTCAGAGGATCAGTGTGGAGTGAGTGCAGCATTGTCAGAGGTTCACAGTGGAGGGAATGCAGCATTGTCAAGGGTCAGTATGGAGGGGGTGCAGCATTGTCAGAGGATCAGTATGGGGGGAGTGCAGCATTGTCAGAGGATCAGTGTGGACGGAGTGCAGCATTGTCTGAGGATCACTGTGGAGGGAGTGCAGCATTGTCAGAGGTTCACAGTGGACGGAGTGCAGCATTGTCAAGGGTCAGTATGGAGGGGATGCAGCATTGTCAGACGATCAGTATGGGGGGAGTGCAGCATTGTCAGAGAGTCAGTGTGGAGGGGATGCAGCATTGTCAGAGGATCAGTGTGGAGGGAGTGCAGCATTGTCACAGGATCAGTATGGGGGGAGTGCAGCATTGTCAGAGAGTCAGTGTGGAGGGGGTGCAGCATTGTCAGAGGATCAGTAAGGAGGGAGTGCTGTATTGTCAGAGAGTCAGTGTGTAGGGGGTGCAGCATTGTCAGAGGGTCAGTGTGGAGGGAGTGCAGCCTTTTCAGAGGATCAGTGTTGAGAGAGTGCAGCATCGTCAGAGGGTCAGTGTGGAGGTAGTGCAGCATTGTCAGAGGGTCATTGTGGAGGGAGTGCAGAATTGTCAGTGATTCAGTGTGGAGGGGATGCAGCCTTGTCAGAGATTCAGTGTGGAGGGAGTGCAGCATTGTCAGAGGATTAGTGTCGAGGAAGTGCTGCATTGTCAGAGGATCAGTGTGGAGGTATTGCAGCATTGTCAGAGGATCAGTGTGGACGGAGTGCAGCATTGTCAGAGGTTCACTGTGGAGGGAGTGCAGCATTGACAGAGGATCGCTGTGGAGGAAGTGCAGAATTGTCAGAGGATCAGTGTGGAGGGAGTGCAGCATTGTCAGTGGATCACTGCGGAGGGAGTGCAGCATTGTCAGAGGATCAGTGTGGACGGAGTGCAGCATTGTCAGAGGTTCACAGTGGAGGGAGTGCAGCATTGTCAAGGGTCAGTATGGAGGGGATGCAGCATTGTCAGAGGATCAGTATGGGGGGAGTGCAGCATTGTCAGAGAGTCAGTGTGGAGGGTGTGCAGCATTGTCAGAGGGTCAGTGTGGAGGTAGTGCAGCATTGTCAGAGGATCAGTGTGGAGGGTGTGCAGCATTGTCAGAGGGTCAGTGTCGACAGAGTTCAGCATTGTCAGAGGGTCAGTGTGGAGGGACTGCAGCATTGTCAGAGGATCAGTGTGGAGGGAGTGCAGAATTGTCAGAGGATCAGTATGGAGGGAGTGCAGATTTGTCACAGGATCAGTGAGGAGGGTGTGCAGCATTGTCAGAGGGTCAGTGTGGAAAGAGTGCAGCATTGTCAGTGGGTCAGTATGGAGGGAGTGCAGAATTGTCAGAGGATCAGTGTGGAGGGAGAGCAGCATTTTCAGAGGATCAGTGTGGAGGGAGTGCAGATTTGTCACAGGATCAGTGAGGAGGGTGTGCAGCATTGTCAGAGGGTCAGTGTGGAAAGAGTGCAGCATTGTCAGAGGGTCAGTGTGGAGAGAGTGCACCTTTGTCAGCGGGTCAGTGTCGAGGGAGTAAAGCATTGTCAGAGGGTCAGTGTGGAGAGAGTGCAGCATTGTCAGAGGAAGAGTGTGGAGGTATTGCAGCATTGTCAGAGGATCAGTGTGGACGGAGTGTAGCATTGCCAGAGGATCACTGTGGAGGAAGTGCAGCATTGTCGGAGGATCAGTGTGGACGGAGTGCAGCATTGTCAGAGGGTCAGTTTGGAGGGAGTGCAGCATTGTCAGAGGATCAGTGTGGGGGGAGTGCAGCATTGGCAGAGGGTCAGTGTGGAGGGAGTGCAGCATTGTCAGAGGGTCAGTATGGAGGGGGTGCTGCATTGTCAGAGGATCAGTGTGGAGGGAGTGCAGCATTGTCAGAGGATCAGTGAGGAGAGAGTGCAGCATTGTCAGAGGGTCAGTGTTGGGGGAGTGCAGCATTGTCAGAGGGTCAGTGTGGAGGGAGTGCAGCATTGTCAGACGATCAGTGTGGAGGGAGTACAGCATTGTCAGAGGATCGGTATGGAGGGAGTGCCGCATTGTCAGAGGATCAGTGTGGAGGGAGTGCAGCATTGTAAGAGGGTCAGTGTGGAGGGGGTGCAGCATGGTCAGAGGATCAGTGTGGAGGGAGTGCAGCATTGTCAGAGGGTCAGTGTGGAGGGAGTGCAGAATTGTCAGTGGATCAGTGTGGAGGGAGTGCAGCATTGTCAAAGTGTCAGTATGGAGGGGGTGCAGCAACGTCAGAGGATCAGTGTGGAGGGAGTGCAGCTTTGTCAGAAGGTCATTGTGGAGGGAGTGCAGCATTGTCAGAGGATCAGTGTGGATGGAGTGCAGAATTGTCATTGGTCAGTGTGGAGGGAGTGCAGCATTGTCAGAGGATCAGTGTGCAGGGAGTGCAGCATTGTCAGAGGGTCAGTGTGGAGGGGGTACAGAATTGTCAGAGGGTCAGTGTGGAGGGAGAGCAGCATTGTCAGAGGATCAGTGAGGAGGGAGTGCAGCATTGTCAGAGGGTCAGTGTGGAGGGTGTGCAGCATTGTCAGAGGATCAGTGTGGAGGGAGTGCAGCATTGTCAGAGGATCAGTGTGGAGTGAGTGCAGCATTGTCAGAGGATCAGTGTGGAGAGAGTGCAGCATTGTCAGAGGATCAGTGTGGAGAGAGTGCAGCATTGTCAGAGGATCACTGTGGAGGGAGTGCAGCATTGTCAGAGGATCAGTGTGGATGTATTGCAGCATTATCAAAGGGTCAGTGTGGAGGGAATTCAGCATTGTCAGAGAGTCAGTGTGGAGGCAGTGTAGACTTGTCAGAGGGTCAGAATGGAGGGGGTGGAGCATGGTCAGAGGATTAGTGTGGAGGAAGTGCAGCATTGTCACAGGATCAGTATCGGGGTAGTGCAGCATTGTCAGAGAGTCAGTGTGGAGGGGGTGCAGCATTGTCAGAGGGTCAGTGTGGAGGGAGTGCAGGCTTTTCAGAGGATCAGTGTGGAGGGAGTGCAGAATTGTCAGTTGCTCAGTGTGGACGGAGTGCAGCATTGTCAGAGGGTCAGTGTGGAGGGAGTGCAGCATTGTCAGAGGGTCAGTGTGGAGGGAGTGCAGCATTGTCAGAGGATCAGTGTGGAGAGAGTGCAGCATTGTCAGAGGATCAGTGTGGAGAGAGTGCAGCATTGTCAGAGGTTCAGTGTGGAGGGAGTGCTGCATTGTCAGAGGATCAGTGTGGATGTATTGCAGCATTATCAGAGGGTCAGTGTTTGAGGTAATTCAGCATTGTCAGAGGGTCAGTGTGGAGGGAGTGCAGACTTGTCAGAGTTTCACTGTTGAGGGAGTGCAGCATTGTCAGAGGATCACTGTGAAGGGAGTGCAGCATTGTCAGAGGATCACTGTGGAGGGAGTGCAGCATTGTCAGAGGGTCAGTGTGGAGGGGGTACAGAATTGTCAGTGGATCAGTGTGGAGGGAGTGCAGCATTGTCAGAGGATCAGTGTGGAGGGAGTGCAGCATTGTCAGAGAGTCAGTATGGAGGGAGTGCAGCATTGACAGTGGTACAGTGTGCAGGGAGTGCAGCATTGTCAGAGGGTCAGTGTGGAGGGGGTACAGAATTGTCAGAGGGTCAGTGTGGAGGGAGAGCAGCATTGTCAGAGGATCAGTGAGGAGGGACTGCAGCATTGTCAGAGGATCAGTGTGGAGAGAGTGCAGCATTGTCAGAGGATCAGTGTGGATGTATTGCAGAATTATCAGAGGGTCAGTGTGGAGGGAATTCAGCATTGTCAGAGAGTCAGTGTGGAGGGAGTGCAGACTTGTCAGAGTTTCACTGTTGAGGGAGTGCGGCATTGTCAGAGGATCAGTGTGGAGGGAGTGCAGCATTGTCAGAGGATCAGTGTTGAGTGAGTGCAGCATTGTCAGAGGATCAGTGTGGAGAGAGTGCAGCATTGTCAGAGGATCAGCGTGGAGGGAGTGCTGCATTGTCAGAGGATCAGTGTGGATGTATTGCAGCATTATCAGAGGGTCAGTGTGGAGGGAATTCAGCATTGTCAGAGAGTCAGTGTGGAGGGAGTGCAGCATTGTCAGAGGTTCACTGTGGAGGGAGTGCAGCATTGTCAGAGGATCACTGTGGAGGGAGTGCAGCATTGTCAGAGGATCAGTGTGGAGGGAGTGCAGAATTGTCAGTGGATCAGTGTGGAGGGAGTGCAGCATTGTCAGAGGATCAGTGTGGAGGGAGTGCAGCATTGTCAGAGAGTCAGTATGGAGGGAGTGCAGCATTGACAGTGGTACAGTGTGCAGGGAGTGCAGCATTGTCAGAGGGTCAGTGTGGAGGGGGTACAGAATTGTCAGAGGGTCTGTGTGGAGGGAGAGCTGCATTGTCAGAGGATCAGTGAGGAGGGAGTGCAGCATTGTCAGAGGATCAGTGTGGAGAGAGTGCAGCGTTGTCAGAGGATCAGTGTGGATGTATTGCAGCATTATCAGAGGGTCAGTGTGGAGGGAATTCAGCATTGTCAGAGAGTCAGTGTGGAGGGAGTGCAGACTTGTCAGAGTTTCACTGTTGAGGGAGTGCAGCATTGTCAGAGGATCAGTGTGGAGGGAGTGCAGCATTGTCAGAGAGTCAGTATGGAGGGAGTGCAGCATTGACAGTCGTACAGTGTGCAGGGAGTGCAGCATTGTCAGAGGGTCAGTGTGGAGGGGGTACAGAATTGTCAGAGGGTCAGTGTGGTGGGAGAGCTGCATTGTCAGAGGATCAGTGAGGAGTGAGTGCAGCATTGTCAGAGGATCAGTGGGGAGAGAGTGCAGCATTGTCAGAGGATCAGTGTGGATGTATTGCAGCATTATCAGAGGGTCAGTGTGGAGGGAATTCAGCATTGTCAGAGAGTCAGTGTGGAGGGAGTGCAGACTTCGTAGAGTTTCACTGTTGAGGGAGTGCAGCATTGTCAGAGGATCAGTGTGGAGGGAGTGCAGCTGTGTCAGTGGTTCACTGTGGAGGGAGTGCAGCATTGTCAGAGGATCACTGTGGAGGAAGTGTAGAATTGTCAGAGGATCAGTGTGGAGGTATTGCAGCATTGTCAGAGGGTCAGGATGTAGGGAGTGCAGCATTGTCAGAGGGTCAGTGTGGAGGGAGTGCAGCATTGTCAGAGGGTCAGTATGGAGGGAGTGCAGAATTGGCAGAGGATCAGTGTGGAGGGAGAGCAGCATTTTCAGAGGTTCAGTGTGGATGGAGTGCAGCATTGTCAGAGGGTCAGTGTCGAGGAAGTGCTGCATTGTCCGAGGATCAGTCTGGAGGGAGTTTAGCATTGTCAGAGGATCAGTATGGAGGGAGTGCAGCATTGTCAGAGAGTCAGTATGGAGGGAATGCAGAATTGTCAGAGGATCAGTATGGAGGGAGTGCAGCATTGTCAGAGGGTCAGTGTGAAGAGAGTGCAGCATTGTCAGAGGAAGAGTGTGGAGGGAGTGCAGCATTGTCAGAGGATCAGTATGGAGGGAGTGCAGCATTGTCAGAGGGTCAGTATGGAGGGGGTGCTGCATTGTCAGAGGATCAGTGTGGAGGGAGTGCAGCATTGTCAGAGGATCAGTGAGGAGAGAGTGCAGCATTGTCAGAGGGTCAGTGTTGGGGGAGTGCAGCATTGTCAGAGGGTCAGTGTGGAGGGAGTGCAGCATTGTCAGAGGATCAGTGTGGAGTGAGTACAGCATTGTCAGAGGATCGGTATGGAGGGAGTGCCGCATTGTCAGAGGATCAGTGTGGAGGGAGTGCAGCATTGTAAGAGGGTCAGTGTGGAGGGGGTGCAGCATGGTCAGAGGATCAGTGTGGAGGGAGTGCAGCATTGTCAGAGGGTCAGTGTCGAGGAAGTGCTGCATTGTCCGGGGATCAGTCTGGAGGGAGTTTAGCATTGTCAGAGGATCAGTATGGAGTGAGTGCAGCATTGTCAGAGAGTCAGTATGGAGGGAATGCAGAATTGTCAGAGGATCAGTATGGAGGGAGTGCAGCATTGTCAGAGGGTCTGTGTGGAGAGAGTGCAGCATTGTCAGAGGAAGAGTGTGGAGGTATTGCAGCATTGTCAGAGGATCAGTGTGGACGGAATGTAGCATTGCCAGAGGATCACTGTGTAGAAAGTGCAGCATTGTCAGAGGATCAGTGTGGACGGAGTGCAGCATTGTCAGAGGGTCAGTGTGGAGAGAGTGCAGCATTGTCAGAGGATCAGTATGGAGGGAGTGCAGCATTGTCAGAGGGTCAGTATGGAGGGGTTGCTGCATTGTCAGAGGATCAGTGTGGAGGGAGTGCAGCATTGTCAGAGGATCTGTGAGGAGAGAGTGCAGCATTGTCAGAGGGTCAGTGTTGGGGGAGTGCAGCATTGTCAGAGGGTCAGTGTGGAGGGAGTGCAGCATTGTCAGAGGATCAGTGTGGAGGGAGTACACCATTGTGAGAGGATCGGTATGGAGGTAGTGCCGCATTTTCAGAGGATCAGTGTGGAGGGAGTGCAGCATTGTCAGAGGGTCAGTGTGGAGGGAGTGCAGAATTGTCAGAGGATCAGTGTGGAGGGAGTGCAGCATTGTCAAAGGTTCAGTATGGAGGGGGTGCAGCATGGTCAGAGGATCAGTGTGGAGGGAGTGCAGAATTGTCAGAGGGTCAGTGTGTAGGTAGTGCAGCCTTTTCAGAGGATCAGTGTGGAAGGAGTGCAGCATTCTCAGAGGATCACTGTGGAGGGATTGCAGCATTGTCAGAGGATCAGTGTGGAGGGAGTGCAGAATTGTCAGTGGATCAGTGTGGACGGAGTGCAGCATTGTCAGAGGATCAGTGTGCAGGGAGTGCAGCATTGTCAGAGGGTCAGTGTGGATGGGGTACAGAATTGTCAGAGGGTCAGTGTGGAGGGAGAGCAGCATTGTCAGAGGATCAGTGAGGAGGGAGTGCAGCATTGTCAGAGGGTCAGTGTGGAGGGAGTGCAGCATTGTCAGAGGATCAGTGTGGAGGGAGTGCAGCATTGTCAGAGGATCAGTGTGGAGTGAGTGCAGCATTGTCAGAGGATCAGTGTGGAGAGAGTGCAGCATTGTCAGAGGATCAGTGTGGAGAGAGTGCAGCATTGTCAGAGGATCAGTGTGGATGTATTGCAGCATTATCAGAGGGTCAGTGTGGAGGGAATTCACCATTGTCAGAGAGTCAGTGTGGAGGGAGTGCAGACTTGTCAGAGTTTCACTGTTGAGGGAGTGCTGCATTGTCAGAGGATCAGTGTGGAGGGAGTGCAGCATTGTCAGAGGGTCAGAATGGAGGGTGTGCAGCATGGTCAGAGGATCAGTGTGGAGGGAGTGCAGCATTGTCACAGGATCAGTATGAGGGGAGTGCAGCATTGTCAGAGAGTCAGTGTGGAGGGGGTGCAGCATTGTCTGAGGGTCAGTGTGGAGGGAGTGCAGCCTTTTCAAAGGATCAGTGTTGAGAGAGTGCAGCATTGTCAGAGGGTCAGTGTGGAGGGAGTGCAGCTTTGTCAGAAGGTCATTGTGGAGGGAGTGCAGCATTGTCAGAGGATTAGTGTGGATGGAGTGCAGAATTGTGAGAGGGTCAGTGTGGAGGTAGTGCAGACTTTTTAGAGGATCAGTGTGGAGGGAGTGCAGCATTGTCAGAGGATCAGTGTGGAGGGAGTGCAGAATTGTCAGTGGATCAGTGTGGAGGGAGTGCAGCATTGTCAGAGGATCAGTGTGGAGGGAGTGCAGCATTGTCAGAGAGTCAGTATGGAGGGAGTGCAGCATTGACAGTGGTACAGTGTGCAGGGAGTGCAGCATTGTCAGAGGGTCAGTGTGGAGGGGGTACAGAATTGTCAGAGGCTCAGTGTGGAGGGAGAGCAGCATTGTCAGAGGATCAGTGTGGAGAGAGTGCAGCATTGTCAGAGGGTCAGTGTGGAGGGAGTGCAGACTTGTCAGAGTTTCACTGTTGAGGGAGTGCAGCATTGTCAGAGGATCAGTGTGGACGGAGTGCAGCATTGTCAGAGGTTCACTGTGGAGGGAGTGCAGCATTGTCAGAGGATCACTGTGGAGGGAGTGCAACATTTTCAGAGGATCAGTGTTGAGGGAGTGCAGAATTGTCAGTGGATCAGTGTGGAGGGAGTGCAGCATTGTCAGAGGATCAGTGTGGAGAGAGTGCAGCATTGTCAGAGGATCAGTGTGGAGAGAGTGCAGCATTGTAGGAGGATCAGTGTGGAGGGAGTGCAGCATTGTCAGAGGATCAGTGTGGAGGGAGTGCAGCATTATCAGAGGATCAGTGTGGAGTGAGTGCAGCATTGTCAGATGATCAGTGTGGAGAGAGTGCAGCATTGCCAGAGGATCAGTGTGGAGAGAGTGCAGCATTGTCAGAGGATCAGTGTGGAGGGAGTGCTGCATTGTCAGAGGATCAGTGTGGATGTATTGCAGCATTATCAGAGGGTCAGTGTGGAGGGAATTCAGCATTGTCAGAGAGTCAGTGTGGAGGGAGTGCAGCATTGTCAGAGGTTCACTGTGGAGTGAGTGCAGCATTGTCAGAGGATCACTGTGGAGGGTGTGCAACATTTTCAGAGGATCAGTGTGGAGGGAGTGCAGAATTGTCAGTGGATCAGTGTGGAGGGAGTGCAGCATTGTCAGAGGATCAGTGTGGAGGGAGTGCAGCATTGTCAGAGAGTCAGTATGGAGGGAGTGCAGCATTGACAGTGGTACAGTGTGCAGGGAGTGCAGCATTGTCAGAGGGTCAGTGTGGAGGGGGTACAGAATTGTCAGAGGGTCAGTGTGGAGGGAGAGCAGCATTGTCAGAGGATCAGTGAGGAGGGACTGCAGCATTGTCAGAGGATCAGTGTGGAGAGAGTGCAGCATTGTCAGAGGATCAGTGTGGATGTATTGCAGCATTATCAGAGGGTCAGTGTGGAGGGAATTCAGCATTGTCAGAGAGTCAGTGTGGAGGGAGTGCAGACTTGTCAGAGTTTCACTGTTGAGGGAGTGCGGCATTGTCAGAGGATCAGTGTGGAGGGAGTGCAGCATTGTCAGAGGATCAGTGTGGAGTGAGTGCAGCATTGTCAGAGGATCAGTGTGGAGAGAGTGCAGCATTGTCAGAGGATCAGTGTGGAGGGAGTGCTGCATTGTCAGAGGATCAGTGTGGATGTATTGCAGCATTATCAGAGGGTCAGTGTGGAGGGAATTCAGCATTGTCAGAGAGTCAGTGTGGAGGGAGTGCAGCATTGTCAGAGGTTCACTGTGGAGGGAGTGCAGCATTAGCAGAGGATCACTGTGGAGGGAGTGCAGCATTGTCAGAGGATCAGTGTGGAGGGAGTGCAGAATTGTCAGTGGATCAGTGTGGAGGGAGTGCAGCATTGTCAGAGGATCAGTGTGGAGGGAGTGCAGCATTGTCAGAGAGTCAGTATGGAGGGAGTGCAGCATTGACAGTGGTACAGTGTGCAGGGAGTGCAGCATTGTCAGAGGGTCAGTGTGGAGGGGGTACAGAATTGTCAGAGCGTCAGTGTGGAGGGAGAGCAGCATTGTCAGAGGATCAGTGAGGAGGGAGTGCAGCATTGTCAGAGGATCAGTGTGGAGAGAGTGCAGCGTTGTCAGAGGATCAGTGTGGATGTATTGCAGCATTATCAGAGGGTCAGTGTGGAGGGAATTCAGCATTGTCAGAGAGTCAGTGTGGAGGGAGTGCAGACTTGTCAGAGTTTCACTGTTGAGGGAGTGCAGCATTGTCAGAGGATCAGTGTGGAGGGAGTGTAGCATTGTCAGAGAGTCAGTATGGAGGGAGTGCAGCATTGACAGTCGTACAGTGTGCAGGGAGTGCAGCATTGTCAGAGGATCAGTGTGGAGGGAGTGCAGCATTGTCAGAGAGTCAGTATGGAGGGAGTGCAGCATTGACAGTGGTACAGTGTGCAGGGAGTGCAGCATTGTCAGAGGGTCAGTGTGGAGGGGGTACAGAATTGTCAGAGGGTCAGTGTGGAGGGAGAGCAGCATTGTCAGAGGATCAGTGAGGAGTGAGTGCAGCATTGTCAGTGGATCAGTGGGGAGAGAGTGCAGCATTGTCAGAGGATCAGTGTGGATGTATTGCAGCATTATCAGAGGGTCAGTGTGGAGGGAATTCAGCATTGTCAGAGAGTCAGTGTGGAGGGAGTGCAGACTTGGTAGAGTTTCACTGTTGAGGGAGTGCAGCATTGTCAGAGGATCAGTGTGGAGGGAGTGCAGCTGTGTCAGTGGTTCACTGTGGAGGGAGTGCAGCATTGTCAGAGGATCACTGTGGAGGAAGTGTAGAATTGTCAGAGGATCAGTGTGGAGGTATTGCAGCATTGTCAGAGGGTCAGGATGTAGGGAGTGCAGCATTGTCAGAGGGTCAGTGTGGAGGGAGTGCAGCATTGTCAGAGGGTCAGTATGGAGGGAGTGCAGAATTGGCAGAGGATCAGTGTGGAGGGAGAGCAGCATTTTCAGAGGTTCAGTGTGGATGGAGTGCAGCATTGTCAGAGGGTCAGTGTCGAGGAAGTGCTGCATTGTCCGAGGATCAGTCTGGAGGGAGTTTAGCATTGTCAGAGGATCAGTATGGAGGGAGTGCAGCATTGTCAGAGAGTCAGTATGGAGGGAATGCAGAATTGTCAGAGGATCAGTATGGAGGGAGTGCAGCATTGTCAGAGGGTCAGTGTGAAGAGAGTGCAGCATTGTCAGAGGAAGAGTGTGGAGGGAGTGCAGCATTGTCAGAGGATCAGTATGGAGGGAGTGCAGCATTGTCAGAGGGTCAGTATGGAGGGGGTGCTGCATTGTCAGAGGATCAGTGTGGAGGGAGTGCAGCATTGTCAGAGGATCAGTGAGGAGAGAGTGCAGCATTGTCAGAGGGTCAGTGTTGGGGGAGTGCAGCATTGTCAGAGGGTCAGTGTGGAGGGAGTGCAGCATTGTCAGAGGTTCAGTGTGGAGTGAGTACAGCATTGTCAGAGGATCGGTATGGAGGGAGTGCCGCATTGTCAGAGGATCAGTGTGGAGGGAGTGCAGCATTGTAAGAGGGTCAGTGTGGAGGGGGTGCAGCATGGTCAGAGGATCAGTGTGGAGGGAGTGCAGCATTGTCAGAGGGTCAGTGTCGAGGAAGTGCTGCATTGTCCGGGGATCAGTCTGGAGGGAGTTTAGCATTGTCAGAGGATCAGTATGGAGTGAGTGCAGCATTGTCAGAGAGTCAGTATGGAGGGAATGCAGAATTGTCAGAGGATCAGTATGGAGGGAGTGCAGCATTGTCAGAGGGTCTGTGTGGAGAGAGTGCAGCATTGTCAGAGGAAGAGTGTGGAGGTATTGCAGCATTGTCAGAGGATCAGTGTGGACGGAATGTAGCATTGCCAGAGGATCACTGTGTAGAAAGTGCAGCATTGTCAGAGGATCAGTGTGGACGGAGTGCAGCATTGTCAGAGGGTCAGTGTGGAGAGAGTGCAGCATTGTCAGAGGATCAGTATGGAGGGAGTGCAGCATTGTCAGAGGGTCAGTATGGAGGGGTTGCTGCATTGTCAGAGGATCAGTGTGGAGGGAGTGCAGCATTGTCAGAGGATCTGTGAGGAGAGAGTGCAGCATTGTCAGAGGGTCAGTGTTGGGGGAGTGCAGCATTGTCAGAGGGTCAGTGTGGAGGGAGTGCAGCATTGTCAGAGGATCAGTGTGGAGGGAGTACACCATTGTGAGAGGATCGGTATGGAGGTAGTGCCGCATTTTCAGAGGATCAGTGTGGAGGGAGTGCAGCATTGTCAGAGGGTCAGTGTGGAGGGAGTGCAGAATTGTCAGAGGATCAGTGTGGAGGGAGTGCAGCATTGTCAAAGGTTCAGTATGGACGGGGTGCAGCATGGTCAGAGGATCAGTGTGGAGGGAGTGCAGAATTGTCAGAGGGTCAGTGTGTAGGTAGTGCAGCCTTTTCAGAGGATCAGTGTGGAAGGAGTGCAGCATTCTCAGAGGATCACTGTGGAGGGATTGCAGCATTGTCAGAGGATCAGTGTGGAGGGAGTGCAGAATTGTCAGTGGATCAGTGTGGACGGAGTGCAGCATTGTCAGAGGATCAGTGTGCAGGGAGTGCAGCATTGTCAGAGGGTCAGTGTGGATGGGGTACAGAATTGTCAGAGGGTCAGTGTGGAGGGAGAGCAGCATTGTCAGAGGATCAGTGTGGAGGGAGTGCAGCATTGTCAGAGGGTCAGTGTGGAGGGAGTGCAGCATTGTCAGAGGATCAGTGTGGAGGGAGTGCAGCATTGTCAGAGGATCAGTGTGGAGTGAGTGCAGCATTGTCAGAGGATCAGTGTGGAGAGAGTGCAGCATTGTCAGAGGATCAGTGTGGAGAGAGTGCAGCATTGTCAGAGGATCAGTGTGGATGTATTGCAGCATTATCAGAGGGTCAGTGTGGAGGGAATTCAGCATTGTCAGAGAGTCAGTGTGGAGGGAGTGCAGACTTGTCAGAGTTTCACTGTTGAGGGAGTGCAGCATTGTCAGAGGATCAGTGTGGAGGGAGTGCAGCATTGTCAGAGGGTCAGAATGGAGGGTGTGCAGCATGGTCAGAGGATCAGTGTGGAGGGAGTGCAGCATTGTCACAGGATCAGTATGAGGGGAGTGCAGCATTGTCAGAGAGTCAGTGTGGAGGGGGTGCAGCATTGTCTGAGGGTCAGTGTGGAGGGAGTGCAGCCTTTTCAAAGGATCAGTGTTGAGAGAGTGCAGCATTGTCAGAGGGTCAGTGTGGAGGGAGTGCAGCTTTGTCAGAAGATCATTGTGGAGGGAGTGCAGCATTGTCAGAGGATTAGTGTGGATGGAGTGCAGAATTGTGAGAGGGTCAGTGTGGAGGTAGTGCAGACTTTTTAGAGGATCAGTGTGGAGGGAGTGCAGCATTGTCAGAGGATCAGTGTGGAGGGAGTGCAGAATTGTCAGTGGATCAGTGTGGAGGGAGTGCAGCATTGTCAGAGGATCAGTGTGGAGGGAGTGCAGCATTGTCAGAGAGTCAGTATGGAGGGAGTGCAGCATTGACAGTGGTACAGTGTGCAGGGAGTGCAGCATTGTCAGAGGGTCAGTGTGGAGGGGGTACAGAATTGTCAGAGGCTCAGTGTGGAGGGAGAGCAGCATTGTCAGAGGATCAGTGTGGAGAGAGTGCAGCATTGTCAGAGGGTCAGTGTGGAGGGAGTGCAGACTTGTCAGAGTTTCACTGTTGAGGTAGTGCAGCATTGTCAGAGGATCAGTGTGGACGGAGTGCAGCATTGTCAGAGGTTCACTGTGGAGGGAGTGCAGCATTGTCAGAGGATCACTGTGGAGGGAGTGCAACATTTTCAGAGGATCAGTGTTGAGGGAGTGCAGAATTGTCAGTGGATCAGTGTGGAGGGAGTGCAGCATTGTCAGAGGATCAGTGTGGAGAGAGTGCAGCATTGTCAGAGGATCAGTGTGGAGAGAGTGCAGCATTGTAGGAGGATCAGTGTGGAGGGAGTGCAGCATTGTCAGAGGATCAGTGTGGAGGGAGTGCAGCATTATCAGAGGATCAGTGTGGAGTGAGTGCAGCATTGTCAGATGATCAGTGTGGAGAGAGTGCAGCATTGCCAGAGGATCAGTGTGGAGAGAGTGCAGCATTGTCAGAGGATCAGTGTGGAGGGAGTGCTGCATTGTCAGAGGATCAGTGTGGATGTATTGCAGCATTATCAGAGGGTCAGTGTGGAGGGAATTCAGCATTGTCAGAGAGTCAGTGTGGAGGGAGTGCAGCATTGTCAGAGGTTCACTGTGGAGTGAGTGCAGCATTGTCAGAGGATCACTGTGGAGGGTGTGCAACATTTTCAGAGGATCAGTGTGGAGGGAGTGCAGAATTGTCAGTGGATCAGTGTGGAGGGAGTGCAGCATTGTCAGAGGATCAGTGTGGAGGGAGTGCAGCATTGTCAGAGAGTCAGTATGGAGGGAGTGCAGCATTGACAGTGGTACAGTGTGCAGGGAGTGCAGCATTGTCAGAGGGTCAGTGTGGAGGGGGTACAGAATTGTCAGAGGGTCAGTGTGGAGGGAGAGCAGCATTGTCAGAGGATCAGTGAGGAGGGACTGCAGCATTGTCAGAGGATCAGTGTGGAGAGAGTGCAGCATTGTCAGAGGATCAGTGTGGATGTATTGCAGCATTATCAGAGGGTCAGTGTGGAGGGAATTCAGCATTGTCAGAGAGTCAGTGTGGAGGGAGTGCAGACTTGTCAGAGTTTCACTGTTGAGGGAGTGCGGCATTGTCAGAGGATCAGTGTGGAGGGAGTGCAGCATTGTCAGAGGATCAGTGTGGAGTGAGTGCAGCATTGTCAGAGGATCAGTGTGGAGAGAGTGCAGCATTGTCAGAGGATCAGTGTGGAGGGAGTGCTGCATTGTCAGAGGATCAGTGTGGATGTATTGCAGCATTATCAGAGGGTCAGTGTGGAGGGAATTCAGCATTGTCAGAGAGTCAGTGTGGAGGGAGTGCAGCATTGTCAGAGGTTCACTGTGGAGGGAGTGCAGCATTAGCAGAGGATCACTGTGGAGGGAGTGCAGCATTGTCAGAGGATCAGTGTGGAGGGAGTGCAGAATTGTCAGTGGATCAGTGTGGAGGGAGTGCAGCATTGTCAGAGGATCAGTGTGGAGGGAGTGCAGCATTGTCAGAGAGTCAGTATGGAGGGAGTGCAGCATTGACAGTGGTACAGTGTGCAGGGAGTGCAGCATTGTCAGAGGGTCAGTGTGGAGGGGGTACAGAATTGTCAGAGCGTCAGTGTGGAGGGAGAGCAGCATTGTCAGAGGATCAGTGAGGAGGGAGTGCAGCATTGTCAGAGGATCAGTGTGGAGAGAGTGCAGCGTTGTCAGAGGATCAGTGTGGATGTATTGCAGCATTATCAGAGGGTCAGTGTGGAGGGAATTCAGCATTGTCAGAGAGTCAGTGTGGAGGGAGTGCAGACTTGTCAGAGTTTCACTGTTGAGGGAGTGCAGCATTGTCAGAGGATCAGTGTGGAGGGAGTGTAGCATTGTCAGAGAGTCAGTATGGAGGGAGTGCAGCATTGACAGTCGTACAGTGTGCAGGGAGTGCAGCATTGTCAGAGGATCAGTGTGGAGGGAGTGCAGCATTGTCAGAGAGTCAGTATGGAGGGAGTGCAGCATTGACAGTGGTACAGTGTGCAGGGAGTGCAGCATTGTCAGAGGGTCAGTGTGGAGGGGGTACAGAATTGTCAGAGGGTCAGTGTGGAGGGAGAGCAGCATTGTCAGAGGATCAGTGAGGAGGGACTGCAGCATTGTCAGAGGATCAGTGTGGAGAGAGTGCAGCATTGTCAGAGGATCAGTGTGGATGTATTGCAGCATTATCAGAGGGTCAGTGTGGAGGGAATTCAGCATTGTCAGAGAGTCAGTGTGGAGGGAGTGCAGACTTGTCAGAGTTTCACTGTTGAGGGAGTGAAGCATTGTCAGAGGATCTGTGTGGAGGGAGTGCAGCATTGTCAGAGAGTCAGTATGGAGGGAGTGCAGCATTGACAGTCGTACAGTGTGCAGGGAGTGCAGCACTGTCAGAGGGTCAGTGTGGAGGGGGTACAGAATTGTCAGAGGGTCAGTGTGGTGGGAGAGCAGCATTGTCAGAGGATCAGTGAGGAGTGAGTGCAGCATTGTCAGAGGATCAGTGTGGATGTATTGCAGAATTATCAGAGGGTCAGTGTGGAGGGAATTCAGCATTGTCAGAGTTTCACTGTTGAGGGAGTGCAGCATTGTCAGAGGTTCACTGTTGAGGGAGTGCAGCATTGTCAGAGGTTCACTGTGGAGGGAGTGCAGCATTGTCAGAGGATCACTGTGGAGGTAGTGTAGAATTGTCAGAGGATCAGTGTGGAGGTATTGCAGCATTGTCAGAGGGTCAGGATGTAGGGAGTGCAGCATTGTCAGAGGATCAGTATGGAGGGAGTGCAGCATTGTCAGAGGGTCAGTGTGGAGGGAGTGCAGCATTGTCAGAAGATCAGTGTGGTGGGAGTGCAGCATTGTAAGAGGGTCAGTGTGGAGGGGGTGCAGCATGGTCAGTGGGTCAGTATGGAGGGAGTGCAGAATTGACAGAGGATCAGTGTGGAGGGAGAGCAGCATTTTCAGAGGATCAGTGTGGAGGGAGTGCAGCATTGTCAGAGGGTCAGTGTCGAGGAAGTGCTGCATTGTCCGGGGAACAGTCTGGAGGGAGTTTAGCATTGTCAGAGGATCAGTATGGAGGGAGTGCAGCATTACCAGAGAGTCAGTATGGAGGGAATGCAGAATTGTCAGAGGGTCAGTATGGAGGGAATGCAGAATTGTCAGAGGGTCAGTATGGAGGGAGTGCAGCATTGTCAGAGTGTCAGTGTGGAGAGAGTGCAGCATTGTCAGAGGAAGAGTGTGGAGGTATTGCAGCATTGTCAGAGGATCAGTGTGGACAGAGTGTAGCATTGCCAGAGGATCACTGTGGAGGAAGTGCAGCATTGTCGGAGGATCAGTGTGGACGGAGTGCAGCATTGTCAGAGGGTCAGTGTGGAGGGAGTGCAGCATTGTCAGAGGATCAGTATGGAGGGAGTGCAGCATTGTCAGAGGGTCAGTATGGAGGGGGTGCTGCATTATCAGAGGATCAGTGTGGAGGGAGTGCAGCATTGTCAGAGGATCAGTGAGGAGAGAGTGCAGCATTGTCAGAGGGTCAGTGTTGGGGGAGTGCAGCATTGTCAGAGGGTCAGTGTGGAGGGAGTGCAGCATTGTCAGAGGATCAGTGTGGAGGGAGTACAGCATTGTGAGAGGATCGGTATGGAGGTAGTGCCGCATTGTCAGAGGATCAGTGTGGAGGGAGTGCAGCATTGTAAGAGGGTCAGTGAGGAGGGGGTGCAGCATGGTCAGAGGATCAGTGTGGAGGGAGTGCAGCATTGTCAGAGGGTCAGTGTGGAGGGAGTGCAGAATTGTCAGAGGATTAGTGTGGAGGGAGTGCAGCATTGTCAAAGGTTCAGTATGGAGGGTGTGCAGCATGGTCAGAGGATCAGTGTGGAGGGAGTGCAGCTTTGTCAGAAGGTCATTGTGGAGGGAGTGCAGCATTGTCAGAGGATCAGTGTGGAGGGAGTGCAGAATTGTCAGTGGATCAGTGTGGAGGGAGTGCAGCATTGTCAGAGGATCAGTGTGGAGGGAGTGCAGCATTGTCAGAGAGTCAGTATGGAGGGAGTGCAGCATTGACAGTGGTACAGTGTGCAGGGAGTGCAGCATTGTCAGAGGGTCAGTGTGGAGGGGGTACAGAATTGTCAGAGGCTCAGTGTGGAGGGAGAGCAGCATTGTCAGAGGATCAGTGAGGAGGGAGTGCAGCATTGTCAGAGGATCAGTGTGGAGAGAGTGCAGCATTGTCAGAGGGTCAGTGTGGAGGGAGTGCAGACTTGTCAGAGTTTCACTGTTGAGGGAGTGCAGCATTGTCAGAGGATCAGTGTGGAGTGAGTGCAGCATTGTCAGAGGATCAGTGTGGAGAGAGTGCAGCATTGTCAGAGGATCAGTGTGGAGAGAGTGCAGCATTGTCAGAGGATCAGTGTGGAGGGAGTGCTGCATTGTCAGAGGAACAGTGTGGATGTATTGCAGCATTATCAGAGGGTCAGTGTGGAGGGAATTCAGCATTGTCAGAGAGTCAGTGTGGAGGGAGTGCAGCATTGTCAGAGGATCAGTGTGGAGGGAGTGCAGCATTGTCACAGGATCAGTATGGGGGGAGTGCAGCATTGTCAGAGAGTCAGTGTGGAGGGGGTGCAGCATTGTCAGAGGATCAGTAAGGAGGGAGTGCTGTATTGTCAGAGAGTCAGTGTGTAGGGGGTGCAGCATTGTCAGAGGGTCAGTGTGGAGGGAGTGCAGCCTTTTCAGAGGATCAGTGTTGAGAGAGTGCAGCATCGTCAGAGGGTCAGTGTGGAGGTAGTGCAGCATTGTCAGAGGGTCATTGTGGAGGGAGTGCAGAATTGTCAGTGATTCAGTGTGGAGGGGATGCAGCATTGTCAGAGATTCAGTGTGGAGGGAGTGCAGCATTGTCAGAGGATTAGTGTCGAGGAAGTGCTGCATTGTCAGAGGATCAGTGTGGAGGTATTGCAGCATTGTCAGAGGATCAGTGTGGACGGAGTGCAGCATTGTCAGAGGTTCACTGTGGAGGGAGTGCAGCATTGACAGAGGATCGCTGTGGAGGAAGTGCAGAATTGTCAGAGGATCAGTGTGGAGGGAGTGCAGCATTGTCAGTGGATCACTGCGGAGGGAGTGCAGCATTGTCAGAGGATCAGTGTGGACGGAGTGCAGCATTGTCAGAGGTTCACAGTGGAGGGAGTGCAGCATTGTCAAGGGTCAGTATGGAGGGGATGCAGCATTGTCAGAGGATCAGTATGGGGGGAGTGCAGCATTGTCAGAGAGTCAGTGTGGAGGGTGTGCAGCATTGTCAGAGGGTCAGTGTGGAGGTAGTGCAGCATTGTCAGAGGATCAGTGTGGAGGGTGTGCAGCATTGTCAGAGGGTCAGTGTCGAGAGAGTTCAGCATTGTCAGAGGGTCAGTGTGGAGGGACTGCAGCATTGTCAGAGGATCAGTGTGGAGGGAGTGCAGAATTGTCAGAGGATCAGTATGGAGGGAGTGCAGATTTGTCACAGGATCAGTGAGGAGGGTGTGCAGCATTGTCAGAGGGTCAGTGTGGAAAGAGTGCAGCATTGTCAGTGGGTCAGTATGGAGGGAGTGCAGAATTGTCAGAGGATCAGTGTGGAGGGAGAGCAGCATTTTCAGAGGATCAGTGTGGAGGGAGTGCAGATTTGTCACAGGATCAGTGAGGAGGGTGTGCAGCATTGTCAGAGGGTCAGTGTGGAAAGAGTGCAGCATTGTCAGAGGGTCAGTGTGGAGAGAGTGCACCTTTGTCAGCGGGTCAGTGTCGAGGGAGTAAAGCATTGTCAGAGGGTCAGTGTGGAGAGAGTGCAGCATTGTCAGAGGAAGAGTGTGGAGGTATTGCAGCATTGTCAGAGGATCAGTGTGGACGGAGTGTAGCATTGCCAGAGGATCACTGTGGAGGAAGTGCAGCATTGTCGGAGGATCAGTGTGGACGGAGTGCAGCATTGTCAGAGGGTCAGTTTGGAGGGAGTGCAGCATTGTCAGAGGATCAGTGTGGGGGGAGTGCAGCATTGGCAGAGGGTCAGTGTGGAGGGAGTGCAGCATTGTCAGAGGGTCAGTATGGAGGGGGTGCTGCATTGTCAGAGGATCAGTGTGGAGGGAGTGCAGCATTGTCAGAGGATCAGTGAGGAGAGAGTGCAGCATTGTCAGAGGGTCAGTGTTGGGGGAGTGCAGCATTGTCAGAGGGTCAGTGTGGAGGGAGTGCAGCATTGTCAGACGATCAGTGTGGAGGGAGTACAGCATTGTCAGAGGATCGGTATGGAGGGAGTGCCGCATTGTCAGAGGATCAGTGTGGAGGGAGTGCAGCATTGTAAGAGGGTCAGTGTGGAGGGGGTGCAGCATGGTCAGAGGATCAGTGTGGAGGGAGTGCAGCATTGTCAGAGGGTCAGTGTGGAGGGAGTGCAGAATTGTCAGTGGATCAGTGTGGAGGGAGTGCAGCATTGTCAAAGTGTCAGTATGGAGGGGGTGCAGCAACGTCAGAGGATCAGTGTGGAGGGAGTGCAGCTTTGTCAGAAGGTCATTGTGGAGGGAGTGCAGCATTGTCAGAGGATCAGTGTGGATGGAGTGCAGAATTGTCATTGGTCAGTGTGGAGGGAGTGCAGCATTGTCAGAGGATCAGTGTGCAGGGAGTGCAGCATTGTCAGAGGGTCAGTGTGGAGGGGGTACAGAATTGTCAGAGGGTCAGTGTGGAGGGAGAGCAGCATTGTCAGAGGATCAGTGAGGAGGGAGTGCAGCATTGTCAGAGGGTCAGTGTGGAGGGTGTGCAGCATTGTCAGAGGATCAGTGTGGAGGGAGTGCAGCATTGTCAGAGGATCAGTGTGGAGTGAGTGCAGCATTGTCAGAGGATCAGTGTGGAGAGAGTGCAGCATTGTCAGAGGATCAGTGTGGAGAGAGTGCAGCATTGTCAGAGGATCACTGTGGAGGGAGTGCAGCATTGTCAGAGGATCAGTGTGGATGTATTGCAGCATTATCAAAGGGTCAGTGTGGAGGGAATTCAGCATTGTCAGAGAGTCAGTGTGGAGGCAGTGTAGACTTGTCAGAGGGTCAGAATGGAGGGGGTGGAGCATGGTCAGAGGATTAGTGTGGAGGAAGTGCAGCATTGTCACAGGATCAGTATCGGGGTAGTGCAGCATTGTCAGAGAGTCAGTGTGGAGGGGGTGCAGCATTGTCAGAGGGTCAGTGTGGAGGGAGTGCAGGCTTTTCAGAGGATCAGTGTGGAGGGAGTGCAGAATTGTCAGTTGCTCAGTGTGGACGGAGTGCAGCATTGTCAGAGGGTCAGTGTGGAGGGAGTGCAGCATTGTCAGAGGGTCAGTGTGGAGGGAGTGCAGCATTGTCAGAGGATCAGTGTGGAGAGAGTGCAGCATTGTCAGAGGATCAGTGTGGAGAGAGTGCAGCATTGTCAGAGGTTCAGTGTGGAGGGAGTGCTGCATTGTCAGAGGATCAGTGTGGATGTATTGCAGCATTATCAGAGGGTCAGTGTTTGAGGTAATTCAGCATTGTCAGAGGGTCAGTGTGGAGGGAGTGCAGACTTGTCAGAGTTTCACTGTTGAGGGAGTGCAGCATTGTCAGAGGATCACTGTGAAGGGAGTGCAGCATTGTCAGAGGATCACTGTGGAGGGAGTGCAGCATTGTCAGAGGGTCAGTGTGGAGGGGGTACAGAATTGTCAGTGGATCAGTGTGGAGGGAGTGCAGCATTGTCAGAGGATCAGTGTGGAGGGAGTGCAGCATTGTCAGAGAGTCAGTATGGAGGGAGTGCAGCATTGACAGTGGTACAGTGTGCAGGGAGTGCAGCATTGTCAGAGGGTCAGTGTGGAGGGGGTACAGAATTGTCAGAGGGTCAGTGTGGAGGGAGAGCAGCATTGTCAGAGGATCAGTGAGGAGGGACTGCAGCATTGTCAGAGGATCAGTGTGGAGAGAGTGCAGCATTGTCAGAGGATCAGTGTGGATGTATTGCAGAATTATCAGAGGGTCAGTGTGGAGGGAATTCAGCATTGTCAGAGAGTCAGTGTGGAGGGAGTGCAGACTTGTCAGAGTTTCACTGTTGAGGGAGTGCGGCATTGTCAGAGGATCAGTGTGGAGGGAGTGCAGCATTGTCAGAGGATCAGTGTTGAGTGAGTGCAGCATTGTCAGAGGATCAGTGTGGAGAGAGTGCAGCATTGTCAGAGGATCAGCGTGGAGGGAGTGCTGCATTGTCAGAGGATCAGTGTGGATGTATTGCAGCATTATCAGAGGGTCAGTGTGGAGGGAATTCAGCATTGTCAGAGAGTCAGTGTGGAGGGAGTGCAGCATTGTCAGAGGTTCACTGTGGAGGGAGTGCAGCATTGTCAGAGGATCACTGTGGAGGGAGTGCAGCATTGTCAGAGGATCAGTGTGGAGGGAGTGCAGAATTGTCAGTGGATCAGTGTGGAGGGAGTGCAGCATTGTCAGAGGATCAGTGTGGAGGGAGTGCAGCATTGTCAGAGAGTCAGTATGGAGGGAGTGCAGCATTGACAGTGGTACAGTGTGCAGGGAGTGCAGCATTGTCAGAGGGTCAGTGTGGAGGGGGTACAGAATTGTCAGAGGGTCTGTGTGGAGGGAGAGCTGCATTGTCAGAGGATCAGTGAGGAGGGAGTGCAGCATTGTCAGAGGATCAGTGTGGAGAGAGTGCAGCGTTGTCAGAGGATCAGTGTGGATGTATTGCAGCATTATCAGAGGGTCAGTGTGGAGGGAATTCAGCATTGTCAGAGAGTCAGTGTGGAGGGAGTGCAGACTTGTCAGAGTTTCACTGTTGAGGGAGTGCAGCATTGTCAGAGGATCAGTGTGGAGGGAGTGCAGCATTGTCAGAGAGTCAGTATGGAGGGAGTGCAGCATTGACAGTCGTACAGTGTGCAGGGAGTGCAGCATTGTCAGAGGGTCAGTGTGGAGGGGGTACAGAATTGTCAGAGGGTCAGTGTGGTGGGAGAGCTGCATTGTCAGAGGATCAGTGAGGAGTGAGTGCAGCATTGTCAGAGGATCAGTGGGGAGAGAGTGCAGCATTGTCAGAGGATCAGTGTGGATGTATTGCAGCATTATCAGAGGGTCAGTGTGGAGGGAATTCAGCATTGTCAGAGAGTCAGTGTGGAGGGAGTGCAGACTTCGTAGAGTTTCACTGTTGAGGGAGTGCAGCATTGTCAGAGGATCAGTGTGGAGGGAGTGCAGCTGTGTCAGTGGTTCACTGTGGAGGGAGTGCAGCATTGTCAGAGGATCACTGTGGAGGAAGTGTAGAATTGTCAGAGGATCAGTGTGGAGGTATTGCAGCATTGTCAGAGGGTCAGGATGTAGGGAGTGCAGCATTGTCAGAGGGTCAGTGTGGAGGGAGTGCAGCATTGTCAGAGGGTCAGTATGGAGGGAGTGCAGAATTGGCAGAGGATCAGTGTGGAGGGAGAGCAGCATTTTCAGAGGTTCAGTGTGGATGGAGTGCAGCATTGTCAGAGGGTCAGTGTCGAGGAAGTGCTGCATTGTCCGAGGATCAGTCTGGAGGGAGTTTAGCATTGTCAGAGGATCAGTATGGAGGGAGTGCAGCATTGTCAGAGAGTCAGTATGGAGGGAATGCAGAATTGTCAGAGGATCAGTATGGAGGGAGTGCAGCATTGTCAGAGGGTCAGTGTGAAGAGAGTGCAGCATTGTCAGAGGAAGAGTGTGGAGGGAGTGCAGCATTGTCAGAGGATCAGTATGGAGGGAGTGCAGCATTGTCAGAGGGTCAGTATGGAGGGGGTGCTGCATTGTCAGAGGATCAGTGTGGAGGGAGTGCAGCATTGTCAGAGGATCAGTGAGGAGAGAGTGCAGCATTGTCAGAGGGTCAGTGTTGGGGGAGTGCAGCATTGTCAGAGGGTCAGTGTGGAGGGAGTGCAGCATTGTCAGAGGATCAGTGTGGAGTGAGTACAGCATTGTCAGAGGATCGGTATGGAGGGAGTGCCGCATTGTCAGAGGATCAGTGTGGAGGGAGTGCAGCATTGTAAGAGGGTCAGTGTGGAGGGGGTGCAGCATGGTCAGAGGATCAGTGTGGAGGGAGTGCAGCATTGTCAGAGGGTCAGTGTCGAGGAAGTGCTGCATTGTCCGGGGATCAGTCTGGAGGGAGTTTAGCATTGTCAGAGGATCAGTATGGAGTGAGTGCAGCATTGTCAGAGAGTCAGTATGGAGGGAATGCAGAATTGTCAGAGGATCAGTATGGAGGGAGTGCAGCATTGTCAGAGGGTCTGTGTGGAGAGAGTGCAGCATTGTCAGAGGAAGAGTGTGGAGGTATTGCAGCATTGTCAGAGGATCAGTGTGGACGGAATGTAGCATTGCCAGAGGATCACTGTGTAGAAAGTGCAGCATTGTCAGAGGATCAGTGTGGACGGAGTGCAGCATTGTCAGAGGGTCAGTGTGGAGAGAGTGCAGCATTGTCAGAGGATCAGTATGGAGGGAGTGCAGCATTGTCAGAGGGTCAGTATGGAGGGGTTGCTGCATTGTCAGAGGATCAGTGTGGAGGGAGTGCAGCATTGTCAGAGGATCTGTGAGGAGAGAGTGCAGCATTGTCAGAGGGTCAGTGTTGGGGGAGTGCAGCATTGTCAGAGGGTCAGTGTGGAGGGAGTGCAGCATTGTCAGAGGATCAGTGTGGAGGGAGTACACCATTGTGAGAGGATCGGTATGGAGGTAGTGCCGCATTTTCAGAGGATCAGTGTGGAGGGAGTGCAGCATTGTCAGAGGGTCAGTGTGGAGGGAGTGCAGAATTGTCAGAGGATCAGTGTGGAGGGAGTGCAGCATTGTCAAAGGTTCAGTATGGACGGGGTGCAGCATGGTCAGAGGATCAGTGTGGAGGGAGTGCAGAATTGTCAGAGGGTCAGTGTGTAGGTAGTGCAGCCTTTTCAGAGGATCAGTGTGGAAGGAGTGCAGCATTCTCAGAGGATCACTGTGGAGGGATTGCAGCATTGTCAGAGGATCAGTGTGGAGGGAGTGCAGAATTGTCAGTGGATCAGTGTGGACGGAGTGCAGCATTGTCAGAGGATCAGTGTGCAGGGAGTGCAGCATTGTCAGAGGGTCAGTGTGGATGGGGTACAGAATTGTCAGAGGGTCAGTGTGGAGGGAGAGCAGCATTGTCAGAGGATCAGTGAGGAGGGAGTGCAGCATTGTCAGAGGGTCAGTGTGGAGGGAGTGCAGCATTGTCAGAGGATCAGTGTGGAGGGAGTGCAGCATTGTCAGAGGATCAGTGTGGAGTGAGTGCAGCATTGTCAGAGGATCAGTGTGGAGAGAGTGCAGCATTGTCAGAGGATCAGTGTGGAGAGAGTGCAGCATTGTCAGAGGATCAGTGTGGATGTATTGCAGCATTATCAGAGGGTCAGTGTGGAGGGAATTCACCATTGTCAGAGAGTCAGTGTGGAGGGAGTGCAGACTTGTCAGAGTTTCACTGTTGAGGGAGTGCTGCATTGTCAGAGGATCAGTGTGGAGGGAGTGCAGCATTGTCAGAGGGTCAGAATGGAGGGTGTGCAGCATGGTCAGAGGATCAGTGTGGAGGGAGTGCAGCATTGTCACAGGATCAGTATGAGGGGAGTGCAGCATTGTCAGAGAGTCAGTGTGGAGGGGGTGCAGCATTGTCTGAGGGTCAGTGTGGAGGGAGTGCAGCCTTTTCAAAGGATCAGTGTTGAGAGAGTGCAGCATTGTCAGAGGGTCAGTGTGGAGGGAGTGCAGCTTTGTCAGAAGGTCATTGTGGAGGGAGTGCAGCATTGTCAGAGGATTAGTGTGGATGGAGTGCAGAATTGTGAGAGGGTCAGTGTGGAGGTAGTGCAGACTTTTTAGAGGATCAGTGTGGAGGGAGTGCAGCATTGTCAGAGGATCAGTGTGGAGGGAGTGCAGAATTGTCAGTGGATCAGTGTGGAGGGAGTGCAGCATTGTCAGAGGATCAGTGTGGAGGGAGTGCAGCATTGTCAGAGAGTCAGTATGGAGGGAGTGCAGCATTGACAGTGGTACAGTGTGCAGGGAGTGCAGCATTGTCAGAGGGTCAGTGTGGAGGGGGTACAGAATTGTCAGAGGCTCAGTGTGGAGGGAGAGCAGCATTGTCAGAGGATCAGTGTGGAGAGAGTGCAGCATTGTCAGAGGGTCAGTGTGGAGGGAGTGCAGACTTGTCAGAGTTTCACTGTTGAGGGAGTGCAGCATTGTCAGAGGATCAGTGTGGACGGAGTGCAGCATTGTCAGAGGTTCACTGTGGAGGGAGTGCAGCATTGTCAGAGGATCACTGTGGAGGGAGTGCAACATTTTCAGAGGATCAGTGTTGAGGGAGTGCAGAATTGTCAGTGGATCAGTGTGGAGGGAGTGCAGCATTGTCAGAGGATCAGTGTGGAGAGAGTGCAGCATTGTCAGAGGATCAGTGTGGAGAGAGTGCAGCATTGTAGGAGGATCAGTGTGGAGGGAGTGCAGCATTGTCAGAGGATCAGTGTGGAGGGAGTGCAGCATTATCAGAGGATCAGTGTGGAGTGAGTGCAGCATTGTCAGATGATCAGTGTGGAGAGAGTGCAGCATTGCCAGAGGATCAGTGTGGAGAGAGTGCAGCATTGTCAGAGGATCAGTGTGGAGGGAGTGCTGCATTGTCAGAGGATCAGTGTGGATGTATTGCAGCATTATCAGAGGGTCAGTGTGGAGGGAATTCAGCATTGTCAGAGAGTCAGTGTGGAGGGAGTGCAGCATTGTCAGAGGTTCACTGTGGAGTGAGTGCAGCATTGTCAGAGGATCACTGTGGAGGGTGTGCAACATTTTCAGAGGATCAGTGTGGAGGGAGTGCAGAATTGTCAGTGGATCAGTGTGGAGGGAGTGCAGCATTGTCAGAGGATCAGTGTGGAGGGAGTGCAGCATTGTCAGAGAGTCAGTATGGAGGGAGTGCAGCATTGACAGTGGTACAGTGTGCAGGGAGTGCAGCATTGTCAGAGGGTCAGTGTGGAGGGGGTACAGAATTGTCAGAGGGTCAGTGTGGAGGGAGAGCAGCATTGTCAGAGGATCAGTGAGGAGGGACTGCAGCATTGTCAGAGGATCAGTGTGGAGAGAGTGCAGCATTGTCAGAGGATCAGTGTGGATGTATTGCAGCATTATCAGAGGGTCAGTGTGGAGGGAATTCAGCATTGTCAGAGAGTCAGTGTGGAGGGAGTGCAGACTTGTCAGAGTTTCACTGTTGAGGGAGTGCGGCATTGTCAGAGGATCAGTGTGGAGGGAGTGCAGCATTGTCAGAGGATCAGTGTGGAGTGAGTGCAGCATTGTCAGAGGATCAGTGTGGAGAGAGTGCAGCATTGTCAGAGGATCAGTGTGGAGGGAGTGCTGCATTGTCAGAGGATCAGTGTGGATGTATTGCAGCATTATCAGAGGGTCAGTGTGGAGGGAATTCAGCATTGTCAGAGAGTCAGTGTGGAGGGAGTGCAGCATTGTCAGAGGTTCACTGTGGAGGGAGTGCAGCATTAGCAGAGGATCACTGTGGAGGGAGTGCAGCATTGTCAGAGGATCAGTGTGGAGGGAGTGCAGAATTGTCAGTGGATCAGTGTGGAGGGAGTGCAGCATTGTCAGAGGATCAGTGTGGAGGGAGTGCAGCATTGTCAGAGAGTCAGTATGGAGGGAGTGCAGCATTGACAGTGGTACAGTGTGCAGGGAGTGCAGCATTGTCAGAGGGTCAGTGTGGAGGGGGTACAGAATTGTCAGAGCGTCAGTGTGGAGGGAGAGCAGCATTGTCAGAGGATCAGTGAGGAGGGAGTGCAGCATTGTCAGAGGATCAGTGTGGAGAGAGTGCAGCGTTGTCAGAGGATCAGTGTGGATGTATTGCAGCATTATCAGAGGGTCAGTGTGGAGGGAATTCAGCATTGTCAGAGAGTCAGTGTGGAGGGAGTGCAGACTTGTCAGAGTTTCACTGTTGAGGGAGTGCAGCATTGTCAGAGGATCAGTGTGGAGGGAGTGTAGCATTGTCAGAGAGTCAGTATGGAGGGAGTGCAGCATTGACAGTCGTACAGTGTGCAGGGAGTGCAGCATTGTCAGAGGATCAGTGTGGAGGGAGTGCAGCATTGTCAGAGAGTCAGTATGGAGGGAGTGCAGCATTGACAGTGGTACAGTGTGCAGGGAGTGCAGCATTGTCAGAGGGTCAGTGTGGAGGGGGTACAGAATTGTCAGAGGGTCAGTGTGGAGGGAGAGCAGCATTGTCAGAGGATCAGTGAGGAGTGAGTGCAGCATTGTCAGTGGATCAGTGGGGAGAGAGTGCAGCATTGTCAGAGGATCAGTGTGGATGTATTGCAGCATTATCAGAGGGTCAGTGTGGAGGGAATTCAGCATTGTCAGAGAGTCAGTGTGGAGGGAGTGCAGACTTGGTAGAGTTTCACTGTTGAGGGAGTGCAGCATTGTCAGAGGATCAGTGTGGAGGGAGTGCAGCTGTGTCAGTGGTTCACTGTGGAGGGAGTGCAGCATTGTCAGAGGATCACTGTGGAGGAAGTGTAGAATTGTCAGAGGATCAGTGTGGAGGTATTGCAGCATTGTCAGAGGGTCAGGATGTAGGGAGTGCAGCATTGTCAGAGGGTCAGTGTGGAGGGAGTGCAGCATTGTCAGAGGGTCAGTATGGAGGGAGTGCAGAATTGGCAGAGGATCAGTGTGGAGGGAGAGCAGCATTTTCAGAGGTTCAGTGTGGATGGAGTGCAGCATTGTCAGAGGGTCAGTGTCGAGGAAGTGCTGCATTGTCCGAGGATCAGTCTGGAGGGAGTTTAGCATTGTCAGAGGATCAGTATGGAGGGAGTGCAGCATTGTCAGAGAGTCAGTATGGAGGGAATGCAGAATTGTCAGAGGATCAGTATGGAGGGAGTGCAGCATTGTCAGAGGGTCAGTGTGAAGAGAGTGCAGCATTGTCAGAGGAAGAGTGTGGAGGGAGTGCAGCATTGTCAGAGGATCAGTATGGAGGGAGTGCAGCATTGTCAGAGGGTCAGTATGGAGGGGGTGCTGCATTGTCAGAGGATCAGTGTGGAGGGAGTGCAGCATTGTCAGAGGATCAGTGAGGAGAGAGTGCAGCATTGTCAGAGGGTCAGTGTTGGGGGAGTGCAGCATTGTCAGAGGGTCAGTGTGGAGGGAGTGCAGCATTGTCAGAGGTTCAGTGTGGAGTGAGTACAGCATTGTCAGAGGATCGGTATGGAGGGAGTGCCGCATTGTCAGAGGATCAGTGTGGAGGGAGTGCAGCATTGTAAGAGGGTCAGTGTGGAGGGGGTGCAGCATGGTCAGAGGATCAGTGTGGAGGGAGTGCAGCATTGTCAGAGGGTCAGTGTCGAGGAAGTGCTGCATTGTCCGGGGATCAGTCTGGAGGGAGTTTAGCATTGTCAGAGGATCAGTATGGAGTGAGTGCAGCATTGTCAGAGAGTCAGTATGGAGGGAATGCAGAATTGTCAGAGGATCAGTATGGAGGGAGTGCAGCATTGTCAGAGGGTCTGTGTGGAGAGAGTGCAGCATTGTCAGAGGAAGAGTGTGGAGGTATTGCAGCATTGTCAGAGGATCAGTGTGGACGGAATGTAGCATTGCCAGAGGATCACTGTGTAGAAAGTGCAGCATTGTCAGAGGATCAGTGTGGACGGAGTGCAGCATTGTCAGAGGGTCAGTGTGGAGAGAGTGCAGCATTGTCAGAGGATCAGTATGGAGGGAGTGCAGCATTGTCAGAGGGTCAGTATGGAGGGGTTGCTGCATTGTCAGAGGATCAGTGTGGAGGGAGTGCAGCATTGTCAGAGGATCTGTGAGGAGAGAGTGCAGCATTGTCAGAGGGTCAGTGTTGGGGGAGTGCAGCATTGTCAGAGGGTCAGTGTGGAGGGAGTGCAGCATTGTCAGAGGATCAGTGTGGAGGGAGTACACCATTGTGAGAGGATCGGTATGGAGGTAGTGCCGCATTTTCAGAGGATCAGTGTGGAGGGAGTGCAGCATTGTCAGAGGGTCAGTGTGGAGGGAGTGCAGAATTGTCAGAGGATCAGTGTGGAGGGAGTGCAGCATTGTCAAAGGTTCAGTATGGACGGGGTGCAGCATGGTCAGAGGATCAGTGTGGAGGGAGTGCAGAATTGTCAGAGGGTCAGTGTGTAGGTAGTGCAGCCTTTTCAGAGGATCAGTGTGGAAGGAGTGCAGCATTCTCAGAGGATCACTGTGGAGGGATTGCAGCATTGTCAGAGGATCAGTGTGGAGGGAGTGCAGAATTGTCAGTGGATCAGTGTGGACGGAGTGCAGCATTGTCAGAGGATCAGTGTGCAGGGAGTGCAGCATTGTCAGAGGGTCAGTGTGGATGGGGTACAGAATTGTCAGAGGGTCAGTGTGGAGGGAGAGCAGCATTGTCAGAGGATCAGTGTGGAGGGAGTGCAGCATTGTCAGAGGGTCAGTGTGGAGGGAGTGCAGCATTGTCAGAGGATCAGTGTGGAGGGAGTGCAGCATTGTCAGAGGATCAGTGTGGAGTGAGTGCAGCATTGTCAGAGGATCAGTGTGGAGAGAGTGCAGCATTGTCAGAGGATCAGTGTGGAGAGAGTGCAGCATTGTCAGAGGATCAGTGTGGATGTATTGCAGCATTATCAGAGGGTCAGTGTGGAGGGAATTCAGCATTGTCAGAGAGTCAGTGTGGAGGGAGTGCAGACTTGTCAGAGTTTCACTGTTGAGGGAGTGCAGCATTGTCAGAGGATCAGTGTGGAGGGAGTGCAGCATTGTCAGAGGGTCAGAATGGAGGGTGTGCAGCATGGTCAGAGGATCAGTGTGGAGGGAGTGCAGCATTGTCACAGGATCAGTATGAGGGGAGTGCAGCATTGTCAGAGAGTCAGTGTGGAGGGGGTGCAGCATTGTCTGAGGGTCAGTGTGGAGGGAGTGCAGCCTTTTCAAAGGATCAGTGTTGAGAGAGTGCAGCATTGTCAGAGGGTCAGTGTGGAGGGAGTGCAGCTTTGTCAGAAGATCATTGTGGAGGGAGTGCAGCATTGTCAGAGGATTAGTGTGGATGGAGTGCAGAATTGTGAGAGGGTCAGTGTGGAGGTAGTGCAGACTTTTTAGAGGATCAGTGTGGAGGGAGTGCAGCATTGTCAGAGGATCAGTGTGGAGGGAGTGCAGAATTGTCAGTGGATCAGTGTGGAGGGAGTGCAGCATTGTCAGAGGATCAGTGTGGAGGGAGTGCAGCATTGTCAGAGAGTCAGTATGGAGGGAGTGCAGCATTGACAGTGGTACAGTGTGCAGGGAGTGCAGCATTGTCAGAGGGTCAGTGTGGAGGGGGTACAGAATTGTCAGAGGCTCAGTGTGGAGGGAGAGCAGCATTGTCAGAGGATCAGTGTGGAGAGAGTGCAGCATTGTCAGAGGGTCAGTGTGGAGGGAGTGCAGACTTGTCAGAGTTTCACTGTTGAGGTAGTGCAGCATTGTCAGAGGATCAGTGTGGACGGAGTGCAGCATTGTCAGAGGTTCACTGTGGAGGGAGTGCAGCATTGTCAGAGGATCACTGTGGAGGGAGTGCAACATTTTCAGAGGATCAGTGTTGAGGGAGTGCAGAATTGTCAGTGGATCAGTGTGGAGGGAGTGCAGCATTGTCAGAGGATCAGTGTGGAGAGAGTGCAGCATTGTCAGAGGATCAGTGTGGAGAGAGTGCAGCATTGTAGGAGGATCAGTGTGGAGGGAGTGCAGCATTGTCAGAGGATCAGTGTGGAGGGAGTGCAGCATTATCAGAGGATCAGTGTGGAGTGAGTGCAGCATTGTCAGATGATCAGTGTGGAGAGAGTGCAGCATTGCCAGAGGATCAGTGTGGAGAGAGTGCAGCATTGTCAGAGGATCAGTGTGGAGGGAGTGCTGCATTGTCAGAGGATCAGTGTGGATGTATTGCAGCATTATCAGAGGGTCAGTGTGGAGGGAATTCAGCATTGTCAGAGAGTCAGTGTGGAGGGAGTGCAGCATTGTCAGAGGTTCACTGTGGAGTGAGTGCAGCATTGTCAGAGGATCACTGTGGAGGGTGTGCAACATTTTCAGAGGATCAGTGTGGAGGGAGTGCAGAATTGTCAGTGGATCAGTGTGGAGGGAGTGCAGCATTGTCAGAGGATCAGTGTGGAGGGAGTGCAGCATTGTCAGAGAGTCAGTATGGAGGGAGTGCAGCATTGACAGTGGTACAGTGTGCAGGGAGTGCAGCATTGTCAGAGGGTCAGTGTGGAGGGGGTACAGAATTGTCAGAGGGTCAGTGTGGAGGGAGAGCAGCATTGTCAGAGGATCAGTGAGGAGGGACTGCAGCATTGTCAGAGGATCAGTGTGGAGAGAGTGCAGCATTGTCAGAGGATCAGTGTGGATGTATTGCAGCATTATCAGAGGGTCAGTGTGGAGGGAATTCAGCATTGTCAGAGAGTCAGTGTGGAGGGAGTGCAGACTTGTCAGAGTTTCACTGTTGAGGGAGTGCGGCATTGTCAGAGGATCAGTGTGGAGGGAGTGCAGCATTGTCAGAGGATCAGTGTGGAGTGAGTGCAGCATTGTCAGAGGATCAGTGTGGAGAGAGTGCAGCATTGTCAGAGGATCAGTGTGGAGGGAGTGCTGCATTGTCAGAGGATCAGTGTGGATGTATTGCAGCATTATCAGAGGGTCAGTGTGGAGGGAATTCAGCATTGTCAGAGAGTCAGTGTGGAGGGAGTGCAGCATTGTCAGAGGTTCACTGTGGAGGGAGTGCAGCATTAGCAGAGGATCACTGTGGAGGGAGTGCAGCATTGTCAGAGGATCAGTGTGGAGGGAGTGCAGAATTGTCAGTGGATCAGTGTGGAGGGAGTGCAGCATTGTCAGAGGATCAGTGTGGAGGGAGTGCAGCATTGTCAGAGAGTCAGTATGGAGGGAGTGCAGCATTGACAGTGGTACAGTGTGCAGGGAGTGCAGCATTGTCAGAGGGTCAGTGTGGAGGGGGTACAGAATTGTCAGAGCGTCAGTGTGGAGGGAGAGCAGCATTGTCAGAGGATCAGTGAGGAGGGAGTGCAGCATTGTCAGAGGATCAGTGTGGAGAGAGTGCAGCGTTGTCAGAGGATCAGTGTGGATGTATTGCAGCATTATCAGAGGGTCAGTGTGGAGGGAATTCAGCATTGTCAGAGAGTCAGTGTGGAGGGAGTGCAGACTTGTCAGAGTTTCACTGTTGAGGGAGTGCAGCATTGTCAGAGGATCAGTGTGGAGGGAGTGTAGCATTGTCAGAGAGTCAGTATGGAGGGAGTGCAGCATTGACAGTCGTACAGTGTGCAGGGAGTGCAGCATTGTCAGAGGATCAGTGTGGAGGGAGTGCAGCATTGTCAGAGAGTCAGTATGGAGGGAGTGCAGCATTGACAGTGGTACAGTGTGCAGGGAGTGCAGCATTGTCAGAGGGTCAGTGTGGAGGGGGTACAGAATTGTCAGAGGGTCAGTGTGGAGGGAGAGCAGCATTGTCAGAGGATCAGTGAGGAGGGACTGCAGCATTGTCAGAGGATCAGTGTGGAGAGAGTGCAGCATTGTCAGAGGATCAGTGTGGATGTATTGCAGCATTATCAGAGGGTCAGTGTGGAGGGAATTCAGCATTGTCAGAGAGTCAGTGTGGAGGGAGTGCAGACTTGTCAGAGTTTCACTGTTGAGGGAGTGAAGCATTGTCAGAGGATCTGTGTGGAGGGAGTGCAGCATTGTCAGAGAGTCAGTATGGAGGGAGTGCAGCATTGACAGTCGTACAGTGTGCAGGGAGTGCAGCACTGTCAGAGGGTCAGTGTGGAGGGGGTACAGAATTGTCAGAGGGTCAGTGTGGTGGGAGAGCAGCATTGTCAGAGGATCAGTGAGGAGTGAGTGCAGCATTGTCAGAGGATCAGTGTGGATGTATTGCAGCATTATCAGAGGGTCAGTGTGGAGGGAATTCAGCATTGTCAGAGTTTCACTGTTGAGGGAGTGCAGCATTGTCAGAGGTTCACTGTTGAGGGAGTGCAGCATTGTCAGAGGTTCACTGTGGAGGGAGTGCAGCATTGTCAGAGGATCACTGTGGAGGTAGTGTAGAATTGTCAGAGGATCAGTGTGGAGGTATTGCAGCATTGTCAGAGGGTCAGGATGTAGGGAGTGCAGCATTGTCAGAGGATCAGTATGGAGGGAGTGCAGCATTGTCAGAGGGTCAGTGTGGAGGGAGTGCAGCATTGTCAGAAGATCAGTGTGGTGGGAGTGCAGCATTGTAAGAGGGTCAGTGTGGAGGGGGTGCAGCATGGTCAGTGGGTCAGTATGGAGGGAGTGCAGAATTGACAGAGGATCAGTGTGGAGGGAGAGCAGCATTTTCAGAGGATCAGTGTGGAGGGAGTGCAGCATTGTCAGAGGGTCAGTGTCGAGGAAGTGCTGCATTGTCCGGGGAACAGTCTGGAGGGAGTTTAGCATTGTCAGAGGATCAGTATGGAGGGAGTGCAGCATTACCAGAGAGTCAGTATGGAGGGAATGCAGAATTGTCAGAGGGTCAGTATGGAGGGAATGCAGAATTGTCAGAGGGTCAGTATGGAGGGAGTGCAGCATTGTCAGAGTGTCAGTGTGGAGAGAGTGCAGCATTGTCAGAGGAAGAGTGTGGAGGTATTGCAGCATTGTCAGAGGATCAGTGTGGACAGAGTGTAGCATTGCCAGAGGATCACTGTGGAGGAAGTGCAGCATTGTCGGAGGATCAGTGTGGACGGAGTGCAGCATTGTCAGAGGGTCAGTGTGGAGGGAGTGCAGCATTGTCAGAGGATCAGTATGGAGGGAGTGCAGCATTGTCAGAGGGTCAGTATGGAGGGGGTGCTGCATTATCAGAGGATCAGTGTGGAGGGAGTGCAGCATTGTCAGAGGATCAGTGAGGAGAGAGTGCAGCATTGTCAGAGGGTCAGTGTTGGGGGAGTGCAGCATTGTCAGAGGGTCAGTGTGGAGGGAGTGCAGCATTGTCAGAGGATCAGTGTGGAGGGAGTACAGCATTGTGAGAGGATCGGTATGGAGGTAGTGCCGCATTGTCAGAGGATCAGTGTGGAGGGAGTGCAGCATTGTAAGAGGGTCAGTGAGGAGGGGGTGCAGCATGGTCAGAGGATCAGTGTGGAGGGAGTGCAGCATTGTCAGAGGGTCAGTGTGGAGGGAGTGCAGAATTGTCAGAGGATTAGTGTGGAGGGAGTGCAGCATTGTCAAAGGTTCAGTATGGAGGGTGTGCAGCATGGTCAGAGGATCAGTGTGGAGGGAGTGCAGCTTTGTCAGAAGGTCATTGTGGAGGGAGTGCAGCATTGTCAGAGGATCAGTGTGGAGGGAGTGCAGAATTGTCAGTGGATCAGTGTGGAGGGAGTGCAGCATTGTCAGAGGATCAGTGTGGAGGGAGTGCAGCATTGTCAGAGAGTCAGTATGGAGGGAGTGCAGCATTGACAGTGGTACAGTGTGCAGGGAGTGCAGCATTGTCAGAGGGTCAGTGTGGAGGGGGTACAGAATTGTCAGAGGCTCAGTGTGGAGGGAGAGCAGCATTGTCAGAGGATCAGTGAGGAGGGAGTGCAGCATTGTCAGAGGATCAGTGTGGAGAGAGTGCAGCATTGTCAGAGGGTCAGTGTGGAGGGAGTGCAGACTTGTCAGAGTTTCACTGTTGAGGGAGTGCAGCATTGTCAGAGGATCAGTGTGGAGTGAGTGCAGCATTGTCAGAGGATCAGTGTGGAGAGAGTGCAGCATTGTCAGAGGATCAGTGTGGAGAGAGTGCAGCATTGTCAGAGGATCAGTGTGGAGGGAGTGCTGCATTGTCAGAGGAACAGTGTGGATGTATTGCAGCATTATCAGAGGGTCAGTGTGGAGGGAATTCAGCATTGTCAGAGAGTCAGTGTGGAGGGAGTGCAGCATTGTCAGAGGTTCACTGTGGAGGGAGTGCAGCATTGTCAGAGGATCACTGTGGAGGGAGTGCAACATTTTCAGAGGATCAGTGTGGAGGGAGTGCAGAATTGTCAGTGGATCAGTGTGGAGGGAGTGCAGCATTGTCAGAGGATCAGTGTGGAGAGAGTGCAGCATTGTCAGAGGATCAGTGTGGAGAGAGTGCAGCATTGTCAGAGGATCAGTGTGGAGAGAGTGCAGCATTGTCAGAGGATCAGTGTGGAGGGAGTGCAGCATTGTCAGAGAGTCAGTATGGAGGGAGTGCAGCATTGACAGTGGTACAGTGTGCAGGGAGTGCAGCATTGTCAGAGGATCAGTGTGGAGGGGGTGCAGCATTGTCAGAGGATCATTGTGGAAAGAGTGCAGCATTGTCAGAGGGTCAGTATGGAGGGAGTGCAGAATTGTCAGAGGATCAGTGTGGAGGGAGTGCAGCGTTGTCAGAGGGTCAGTGTCGAGGAAGTGCTGCATTGTCAGAGGATCAGTCTGGAGGGAGTGCAGCATTGTCAGAGGATCAGTATGGAGGGAGTGCACATTTGTCAGCGGGTCAGTGTCGAGGAAGTAAAGCATTGTCAGAGGATCAGTGTGGATGTATTGCAGCATTATCAGAGGGTCAGTGTGGAGGGAATTCAGCATTGTCAGAGAGTCAGTGTGGAGGGAGTGCAACATTGTCAGAGAGTCAGTGTGGAGGGAGAGCAGCATTTTCAGAGGATCAGTGTGGAGGGAGTGCAGCGTTGTCAGAGGGTCAGTGTCGAGGAAGTGTTGCATTGTCAGAGGATCAGTCTGGAGGGAGTGCAGCATTGTCAGAGGTTCACTGTGGAGGGAGTGCAGCATTCTCAGAGGATCATAGTGGAGGAAGTGCAGCATTGTCAGAGGATCAGTGTGGATGGAGTGCAGCATTGTCAGAGGATCACTGTGGAGGGAGTGCAGCATTGTCAGAGGATCGGTGTGGAGGGAGTGCAGCATTGTCAGAGGGTCAGAATGGAGGGGGTGCAGCATGGTCAGAGGATCAGTGTGGAGGGAGTGCAGCGTTGTCACAGGATCAGTATCGGGGGAGTGCAGCATTGTCAGAGAGTCAGTGTGGAGGGGGTGCAGCATTGTCAGAGGGTCAGTTTGGAGGGAGTGCAGCCTTTTCAGAGGATCAGTGTTGAGAGAGTGCAGCATTGTCAGAGGGTCAGTGTGGAGGTAGTGCAGCATTGTCAGAGGGTCATTGTGGAGGGAGTGCAGAATTGTCAGTGATTCAGTGTGGACGTGGGGGCAGCATTGTCAGAGGATCAGTGTGGAGGGAGTGAAGCATTGTCAGAGGATCAGTGTGGAGGGAGAGCAGCATTATCAGAGGATCAGTGTGGAGGGTGTGCAGAATTGTCAGAGGGCCAGTGTCGAGAGAGTGCAGCATTGGCAGAGGGTCAGTGTGGAGGGAGTGCAGCATTGTCAGAGAGTCAGTGTGGAGGGGGTGCAGCATTGTCAGAGGATCAGTATGGAGGGAGTGCAGAATTGTCAGAGGGTCAGTGTGGAGAGAGTGCATCATTGTCAGAGGGTCAGTATGGAGGGAGTGTAGAATTGTCAGAGGATCAGTGTGGAGGGAGAGCAGCATTTTCAGAGGATCAGTGTGGAGGGAGTGCAGCATTGTCCGAGGGTCAGTGTCGAGGAAGTGCTGCATTGTCAGAGGCTCAGTATGGAGGGAATGCAGAATTGTCAGAGGATCAGTATGGAGGGAGTGCAGCATTGTCAGAGGGTCAGTGTGGAGGGAGTGCAGCATTCTCAGAGGATCACAGTGGAGGAAGTGCAGCATTGTCAGAGGATCAGTGTGGAGGTATTGCAGCATTGTCAGGGGATCAGTGTGGACGGAGTGCAGCATTGTCAGAGGATCACTGTGGAGGGAGTGCAGCATTGTCAGAGGATCAGTGTGGAGGGAGTGCAGCATTGTCAGAGGGTCAGAATGGAGGGGGTGCAGCATGGTCAGAGGATCAGTGTGGAGGGAGTGCAGCATTGTCACAGGATCAGTATCGGGGGAGTGCAGCATTGTCAGAGAGTCAGTGTGGAGGGGCTGCAGCATTGTCAGAGGGTCAGTGTGGAGGGAGTGCAGCCTTTTCAGAGGATCAGTGTTGAGAGAGTGCAGCATTGCCAGAGGGTCAGTGTGGAGGTAGTGCAGCATTGTCAGAGGGTCATTGTGGAGGGAGTGCAGCATTATCAGAGGATCAGTGAGGAGGGTGTGCAGAATTGTCAGAGGGTCAGTGTCGAGAGAGTGCAGCGTTGTCAGAGGGTCAGTGTGGAGGGAGTTCAGCATTGTCAGAGGAAGAGTGTGGAGGGAGTGCAGCATTGTCAGAGGATCAGTATGGAGGGAGTGCAGCATTGTCAGAGGGTCAGTATGGAGGGGGTGCTGCATTGTCAGAGGATCAGTGTGGAGGGAGTGCAGCATTGTCAGAGGATCAGTGAGGAGAGAGTGCAGCATTGTTAGAGGGTCAGTGTTGGGGGAGTGCAGCATTGTCAGAGGGTCAGTGTGGAGGGAGTGCAGCATTGTCAGAGGATCAGTGTGGTGTGAGTACAGCATTGTCAGAGGATCGGTATGGAGGGAGTGCCGCATTGTCAGAGGATCAGTGTGGAGGGAGTGCAGCATTGTAAGAGGGTCAGTGTGGAGGGGGTGCAGCATGGTCAGAGGATCAGTGTGGAGGGAGTGCAGCATTGTCAGAGGGTCAGTGTCGAGGAAGTGCTGCATTGTCCGGGGATCAGTCTGGAGGGAGTTTAGCATTGTCAGAGGATCAGTATGGAGTGAGTGCAGCATTGTCAGAGAGTCAGTATGGAGGGAATGCAGAATTGTCAGAGGATCAGTATGGAGGGAGTGCAGCATTGTCAGAGGGTCTGTGTGGAGAGAGTGCAGCATTGTCAGAGGAAGAGTGTGGAGGTATTGCAGCATTGTCAGAGGATCAGTGTGGACGGAATGTAGCATTGCCAGAGGATCACTGTGTAGAAAGTGCTGCATTGTCAGAGGGTCAGTGTGGAGAGAGTGCAGCATTGTCAGAGGATCAGTATGGAGGGAGTGCAGCATTGTCAGAGGATCAGTGTGGAGTGAGTGCAGCATTGTCAGAGGATCAGTGTGGAGAGAGTGCAGCATTGTCAGAGGATCAGTGTGGAGGGAGTGCTGCATTGTCAGAGGAACAGTGTGGATGTATTGCAGCATTATCAGAGGGTCAGTGTGGAGGGAATTCAGCATTGTCAGAGAGTCAGTGTGGAGGGAGTGCAGCATTGTCAGAGGTTCACTGTGGAGGGAGTGCAGCATTGTCAGAGGATCACTGTGGAGGGAGTGCAACATTTTCAGAGGATCAGTGTGGAGGGAGTGCAGAATTGTCAGTGGATCAGTGTGGAGGGAGTGCAGCATTGTCAGAGGATCAGTGTGGAGAGAGTGCAGCATTGTCAGAGGATCAGTGTGGAGAGAGTGCAGCATTGTCAGAGGATCAGTGTGGAGAGAGTGCAGCATTGTCAGAGGATCAGTGTGGAGGGAGTGCAGCATTGTCAGAGAGTCAGTATGGAGGGAGTGCAGCATTGACAGTGGTACAGTGTGCAGGGAGTGCAGCATTGTCAGAGGATCAGTGTGGAGGGGGTGCAGCATTGTCAGAGGATCATTGTGGAAAGAGTGCAGCATTGTCAGAGGGTCAGTATGGAGGGAGTGCAGAATTGTCAGAGGATCAGTGTGGAGGGAGTGCAGCGTTGTCAGAGGGTCAGTGTCGAGGAAGTGCTGCATTGTCAGAGGATCAGTCTGGAGGGAGTGCAGCATTGTCAGAGGATCAGTATGGAGGGAGTGCACATTTGTCAGCGGGTCAGTGTCGAGGAAGTAAAGCATTGTCAGAGGATCAGTGTGGAGGTATTGCAGCATTATCAGAGGGTCAGTGTGGAGGGAGTGCAGCATTGTCAGAGGATCAGTGTGGAGGGAGTGCAACATTGTCAGAGAGTCAGTGTGGAGGGAGAGCAGCATTTTCAGAGGATCAGTGTGGAGGGAGTGCAGCGTTGTCAGAGGGTCAGTGTCGAGGAAGTATTGCATTGTCAGAGGATCAGTCTGGAGGGAGTGCAGCATTGTCAGAGGTTCACTGTGGAGGGAGTGCAGCATTCTCAGAGGATCACAGTGGAGGAAGTGCAGCATTGTCAGAGGATCAGTGTGGATGGAGTGCAGCATTGTCAGAGGATCACTGTGGAGGGAGTGCAGCATTGTCAGAGGATCGGTGTGGAGGGAGTGCAGCATTGTCAGAGGGTCAGAATGGAGGGGGTGCAGCATGGTCAGAGGATCAGTGTGGAGGGAGTGCAGCGTTGTCACAGGATCAGTATCGGGGGAGTGCAGCATTGTCAGAGAGTCAGTGTGGAGGGGGTGCAGCATTGTCAGAGGGTCAGTTTGGAGGGAGTGCAGCCTTTTCAGAGGATCAGTGTTGAGAGAGTGCAGCATTGTCAGAGGGTCAGTGTGGAGGTAGTGCAGCATTGTCAGAGGGTCATTGTGGAGGGAGTGCAGAATTGTCAGTGATTCAGTGTGGACGTGGGGGCAGCATTGTCAGAGGATCAGTGTGGAGGGAGTGAAGCATTGTCAGAGGATCAGTGTGGAGGGAGAGCAGCATTATCAGAGGATCAGTGTGGAGGGTGTGCAGAATTGTCAGAGGGCCAGTGTCGAGAGAGTGCAGCATTGGCAGAGGGTCAGTGTGGAGGGAGTGCAGCATTGTCAGAGAGTCAGTGTGGAGGGGGTGCAGCATTGTCAGAGGATCAGTATGGAGGGAGTGCAGAATTGTCAGAGGGTCAGTGTGGAGAGAGTGCATCATTGTCAGAGGGTCAGTATGGAGGGAGTGTAGAATTGTCAGAGGATCAGTGTGGAGGGAGAGCAGCATTTTCAGAGGATCAGTGTGGAGGGAGTGCAGCATTGTCCGAGGGTCAGTGTCGAGGAAGTGCTGCATTGTCAGAGGCTCAGTATGGAGGGAATGCAGAATTGTCAGAGGATCAGTATGGAGGGAGTGCAGCATTGTCAGAGGGTCAGTGTGGAGGGAGTGCAGCATTCTCAGAGGATCACAGTGGAGGAAGTGCAGCATTGTCAGAGGATCAGTGTGGAGGTATTGCAGCATTGTCAGGGGATCAGTGTGGACGGAGTGCAGCATTGTCAGAGGATCACTGTGGAGGGAGTGCAGCATTGTCAGAGGATCAGTGTGGAGGGAGTGCAGCATTGTCAGAGGGTCAGAATGGAGGGGGTGCAGCATGGTCAGAGGATCAGTGTGGAGGGAGTGCAGCATTGTCACAGGATCAGTATCGGGGGAGTGCAGCATTGTCAGAGAGTCAGTGTGGAGGGGCTGCAGCATTGTCAGAGGGTCAGTGTGGAGGGAGTGCAGCCTTTTCAGAGGATCAGTGTTGAGAGAGTGCAGCATTGCCAGAGGGTCAGTGTGGAGGTAGTGCAGCATTGTCAGAGGGTCATTGTGGAGGGAGTGCAGCATTATCAGAGGATCAGTGAGGAGGGTGTGCAGAATTGTCAGAGGGTCAGTGTCGAGAGAGTGCAGCGTTGTCAGAGGGTCAGTGTGGAGGGAGTTCAGCATTGTCAGAGGAAGAGTGTGGAGGGAGTGCAGCATTGTCAGAGGATCAGTATGGAGGGAGTGCAGCATTGTCAGAGGGTCAGTATGGAGGGGGTGCTGCATTGTCAGAGGATCAGTGTGGAGGGAGTGCAGCATTGTCAGAGGATCAGTGAGGAGAGAGTGCAGCATTGTCAGAGGGTCAGTGTTGGGGGAGTGCAGCATTGTCAGAGGGTCAGTGTGGAGGGAGTGCAGCATTGTCAGAGGATCAGTGTGGTGTGAGTACAGCATTGTCAGAGGATCGGTATGGAGGGAGTGCCGCATTGTCAGAGGATCAGTGTGGAGGGAGTGCAGCATTGTAAGAGGGTCAGTGTGGAGGGGGTGCAGCATGGTCAGAGGATCAGTGTGGAGGGAGTGCAGCATTGTCAGAGGGTCAGTGTCGAGGAAGTGCTGCATTGTCCGGGGATCAGTCTGGAGGGAGTTTAGCATTTTCAGAGGATCAGTATGGAGTGAGTGCAGCATTGTCAGAGAGTCAGTATGGAGGGAATGCAGAATTCTCAGAGGATCAGTATGGAGGGAGTGCAGCATTGTCAGAGGGTCTGTGTGGAGAGAGTGCAGCATTGTCAGAGGAAGAGTGTGGAGGTATTGCAGCATTGTCAGAGGATCAGTGTGGACGGAATGTAGCATTGCCAGAGGATCACTGTGTAGAAAGTGCAGCATTGTCAGAGGGTCAGTGTGGAGAGAGTGCAGCATTGTCAGAGGATCAGTATGGAGGGAGTGCAGCATTGTCAGAGGGTCAGTATGGAGGGGTTGCTGCATTGTCAGAGGATCAGTGTGGAGGGAGTGCAGCATTGTCAGAGGATCTGTGAGGAGAGAGTGCAGCATTGTCAGAGGGTCAGTGTTGGGGGAGTGCAGCATTGTCAGAGGGTCAGTGTGGAGGGAGTGCAGCATTGTCAGAGGATCAGTGTGGAGGGAGTACACCATTGTGAGAGGATCGGTATGGAGGTAGTGCCGCATTTTCAGAGGATCAGTGTGGAGGGAGTGCAGCATTGTCAGAGGGTCAGTGTGGAGGGAGTGCAGAATTGTCAGAGGATCAGTGTGGAGGGAGTGCAGCATTGTCAAAGGTTCAGTATGGAGGGGGTGCAGCATGGTCAGAGGATCAGTGTGGAGGGAGTGCAGAATTGTCAGAGGGTCAGTGTGTAGGTAGTGCAGCCTTTTCAGAGGATCAGTGTGGAAGGAGTGCAGCATTCTCAGAGGATCACTGTGGAGGGATTGCAGCATTGTCAGAGGATCAGTGTGGAGGGAGTGCAGAATTGTCAGTGGATCAGTGTGGACGGAGTGCAGCATTGTCAGAGGATCAGTGTGCAGGGAGTGCAGCATTGTCAGAGGGTCAGTGTGGATGGGGTACAGAATTGTCAGAGGGTCAGTGTGGAGGGAGAGCAGCATTGTCAGAGGTTCAGTGAGGAGGGAGTGCAGCATTGTCAGAGGGTCAGTGTGGAGGGAGTGCAGCATTGTCAGAGGATCAGTGTGGAGGGAGTGCAGCATTGTCAGAGGATCAGTGTGGAGTGAGTGCAGCATTGTCAGAGGATCAGTGTGGAGAGAGTGCAGCATTGTCAGAGGATCAGTGTGGAGAGAGTGCAGCATTGTCAGAGGATCAGTGTGGATGTATTGCAGCATTATCAGAGGGTCAGTGTGGAGGGAATTCAGCATTGTCAGAGAGTCAGTGTGGAGGGAGTGCAGACTTGTCAGAGTTTCACTGTTGAGGGAGTGCAGCATTGTCAGAGGATCAGTGTGGTGTGAGTACAGCATTGTCAGAGGATCGGTATGGAGGGAGTGCCGCATTGTCAGAGGATCAGTGTGGAGGGAGTGCAGCATTGTAAGAGGGTCAGTGTGGAGGGGGTGCAGCATGGTCAGAGGATCAGTGTGGAGGGAGTGCAGCATTGTCAGAGGGTCAGTGTCGAGGAAGTGCTGCATTGTCCGGGGATCAGTCTGGAGGGAGTTTAGCATTTTCAGAGGATCAGTATGGAGTGAGTGCAGCATTGTCAGAGAGTCAGTATGGAGGGAATGCAGAATTGTCAGAGGATCAGTATGGAGGGAGTGCAGCATTGTCAGAGGGTCTGTGTGGAGAGAGTGCAGCATTGTCAGAGGAAGAGTGTGGAGGTATTGCAGCATTGTCAGAGGATCAGTGTGGACGGAATGTAGCATTGCCAGAGGATCACTGTGTAGAAAGTGCAGCATTGTCAGAGGGTCAGTGTGGAGAGAGTGCAGCATTGTCAGAGGATCAGTATGGAGGGAGTGCAGCATTGTCAGAGGGTCAGTATGGAGGGGTTGCTGCATTGTCAGAGGATCAGTGTGGAGGGAGTGCAGCATTGTCAGAGGATCTGTGAGGAGAGAGTGCAGCATTGTCAGAGGGTCAGTGTTGGGGGAGTGCAGCATTGTCAGAGGGTCAGTGTGGAGGGAGTGCAGCATTGTCAGAGGATCAGTGTGGAGGGAGTACACCATTGTGAGAGGATCGGTATGGAGGTAGTGCCGCATTTTCAGAGGATCAGTGTGGAGGGAGTGCAGCATTGTCAGAGGGTCAGTGTGGAGGGAGTGCAGAATTGTCAGAGGATCAGTGTGGAGGGAGTGCAGCATTGTCAAAGGTTCAGTATGGAGGGGGTGCAGCATGGTCAGAGGATCAGTGTGGAGGGAGTGCAGAATTGTCAGAGGGTCAGTGTGTAGGTAGTGCAGCCTTTTCAGAGGATCAGTGTGGAAGGAGTGCAGCATTCTCAGAGGATCACTGTGGAGGGATTGCAGCATTGTCAGAGGATCAGTGTGGAGGGAGTGCAGAATTGTCAGTGGATCAGTGTGGACGGAGTGCAGCATTGTCAGAGGATCAGTGTGCAGGGAGTGCAGCATTGTCAGAGGGTCAGTGTGGATGGGGTACAGAATTGTCAGAGGGTCAGTGTGGAGGGAGAGCAGCATTGTCAGAGGTTCAGTGAGGAGGGAGTGCAGCATTGTCAGAGGGTCAGTGTGGAGGGAGTGCAGCATTGTCAGAGGATCAGTGTGGAGGGAGTGCAGCATTGTCAGAGGATCAGTGTGGAGTGAGTGCAGCATTGTCAGAGGATCAGTGTGGAGAGAGTGCAGCATTGTCAGAGGATCAGTGTGGAGAGAGTGCAGCATTGTCAGAGGATCAGTGTGGATGTATTGCAGCATTATCAGAGGGTCAGTGTGGAGGGAATTCACCATTGTCAGAGAGTCAGTGTGGAGGGAGTGCAGACTTGTCAGAGTTTCACTGTTGAGGGAGTGCAGCATTGTCAGAGGATCAGTGTGGAGGGAGTGCAGCATTGTCAGAGGGTCAGAATGGAGGGTGTGCAGCATGGTCAGAGGATCAGTGTGGAGGGAGTGCAGCATTGTCACAGGATCAGTATGAGGGGAGTGCAGCATTGTCAGAGAGTCAGTGTGGAGGGGGTGCAGCATTGTCTGAGGGTCAGTGTGGAGGGAGTGCAGCCTTTTCAAAGGATCAGTGTTGAGAGAGTGCAGCATTGTCAGAGGGTCAGTGTGGAGGGAGTGCAGCTTTGTCAGAAGGTCATTGTGGAGGGAGTGCAGCATTGTCAGAGGATTAGTGTGGATGGAGTGCAGAATTGTGAGAGGGTCAGTGTGGAGGTAGTGCAGACTTTTTAGAGGATCAGTGTGGAGGGAGTGCAGCATTGTCAGAGGATCAGTGTGGAGGGAGTGCAGAATTGTCAGTGGATCAGTGTGGAGGGAGTGCAGCATTGTCAGAGGATCAGTGTGGAGGGAGTGCAGCATTGTCAGAGAGTCAGTATGGAGGGAGTGCAGCATTGACAGTGGTACAGTGTGCAGGGAGTGCAGCATTGTCAGAGGGTCAGTGTGGAGGGGGTACAGAATTGTCAGAGGCTCAGTGTGGAGGGAGAGCAGCATTGTCAGAGGATCAGTGTGGAGAGAGTGCAGCATTGTCAGAGGGTCAGTGTGGAGGGAGTGCAGACTTGTCAGAGTTTCACTGTTGAGGGAGTGCAGCATTGTCAGAGGATCAGTGTGGACGGAGTGCAGCATTGTCAGAGGTTCACTGTGGAGGGAGTGCAGCATTGTCAGAGGATCACTGTGGAGGGAGTGCAACATTTTCAGAGGATCAGTGTTGAGGGAGTGCAGAATTGTCAGTGGATCAGTGTGGAGGGAGTGCAGCATTGTCAGAGGATCAGTGTGGAGAGAGTGCAGCATTGTCAGAGGATCAGTGTGGAGAGAGTGCAGCATTGTAGGAGGATCAGTGTGGAGGGAGTGCAGCATTGTCAGAGGATCAGTGTGGAGGGAGTGCAGCATTATCAGAGGATCAGTGTGGAGTGAGTGCAGCATTGTCAGATGATCAGTGTGGAGAGAGTGCAGCATTGCCAGAGGATCAGTGTGGAGAGAGTGCAGCATTGTCAGAGGATCAGTGTGGAGGGAGTGCTGCATTGTCAGAGGATCAGTGTGGATGTATTGCAGCATTATCAGAGGGTCAGTGTGGAGGGAATTCAGCATTGTCAGAGAGTCAGTGTGGAGGGAGTGCAGCATTGTCAGAGGTTCACTGTGGAGTGAGTGCAGCATTGTCAGAGGATCACTGTGGAGGGTGTGCAACATTTTCAGAGGATCAGTGTGGAGGGAGTGCAGAATTGTCAGTGGATCAGTGTGGAGGGAGTGCAGCATTGTCAGAGGATCAGTGTGGAGGGAGTGCAGCATTGTCAGAGAGTCAGTATGGAGGGAGTGCAGCATTGACAGTGGTACAGTGTGCAGGGAGTGCAGCATTGTCAGAGGGTCAGTGTGGAGGGGGTACAGAATTGTCAGAGGGTCAGTGTGGAGGGAGAGCAGCATTGTCAGAGGATCAGTGAGGAGGGACTGCAGCATTGTCAGAGGATCAGTGTGGAGAGAGTGCAGCATTGTCAGAGGATCAGTGTGGATGTATTGCAGCATTATCAGAGGGTCAGTGTGGAGGGAATTCAGCATTGTCAGAGAGTCAGTGTGGAGGGAGTGCAGACTTGTCAGAGTTTCACTGTTGAGGGAGTGCGGCATTGTCAGAGGATCAGTGTGGAGGGAGTGCAGCATTGTCAGAGGATCAGTGTGGAGTGAGTGCAGCATTGTCAGAGGATCAGTGTGGAGAGAGTGCAGCATTGTCAGAGGATCAGTGTGGAGGGAGTGCTGCATTGTCAGAGGATCAGTGTGGATGTATTGCAGCATTATCAGAGGGTCAGTGTGGAGGGAATTCAGCATTGTCAGAGAGTCAGTGTGGAGGGAGTGCAGCATTGTCAGAGGTTCACTGTGGAGGGAGTGCAGCATTAGCAGAGGATCACTGTGGAGGGAGTGCAGCATTGTCAGAGGATCAGTGTGGAGGGAGTGCAGAATTGTCAGCGGATCAGTGTGGAGGGAGTGCAGCATTGTCAGAGGATCAGTGTGGAGGGAGTGCAGCATTGTCAGAGAGTCAGTATGGAGGGAGTGCAGCATTGACAGTGGTACAGTGTGCAGGGAGTGCAGCATTGTCAGAGGGTCAGTGTGGAGGGGGTACAGAATTGTCAGAGCGTCAGTGTGGAGGGAGAGCAGCATTGTCAGAGGATCAGTGAGGAGGGAGTGCAGCATTGTCAGAGGATCAGTGTGGAGAGAGTGCAGCGTTGTCAGAGGATCAGTGTGGATGTATTGCAGCATTATCAGAGGGTCAGTGTGGAGGGAATTCAGCATTGTCAGAGAGTCAGTGTGGAGGGAGTGCAGACTTGTCAGAGTTTCACTGTTGAGGGAGTGCAGCATTGTCAGAGGATCAGTGTGGAGGGAGTGTAGCATTGTCAGAGAGTCAGTATGGAGGGAGTGCAGCATTGACAGTCGTACAGTGTGCAGGGAGTGCAGCATTGTCAGAGGATCAGTGTGGAGGGAGTGCAGCATTGTCAGAGAGTCAGTATGGAGGGAGTGCAGCATTGACAGTGGTACAGTGTGCAGGGAGTGCAGCATTGTCAGAGGGTCAGTGTGGAGGGGGTACAGAATTGTCAGAGGGTCAGTGTGGAGGGAGAGCAGCATTGTCAGAGGATCAGTGAGGAGGGACTGCAGCATTGTCAGAGGATCAGTGTGGAGAGAGTGCAGCATTGTCAGAGGATCAGTGTGGATGTATTGCAGCATTATCAGAGGGTCAGTGTGGAGGGAATTCAGCATTGTCAGAGAGTCAGTGTGGAGGGAGTGCAGACTTGTCAGAGTTTCACTGTTGAGGGAGTGCAGCATTGTCAGAGGATCTGTGTGGAGGGAGTGCAGCATTGTCAGAGAGTCAGTATGGAGGGAGTGCAGCATTGACAGTCGTACAGTGTGCAGGGAGTGCAGCACTGTCAGAGGGTCAGTGTGGAGGGGGTACAGAATTGTCAGAGGGTCAGTGTGGTGGGAGAGCAGCATTGTCAGAGGATCAGTGAGGAGTGAGTGCAGCATTGTCAGAGGATCAGTGTGGATGTATTGCAGCATTATCAGAGGGTCAGTGTGGAGGGAATTCAGCATTGTCAGAGTTTCACTGTTGAGGGAGTGCAGCATTGTCAGAGGTTCACTGTTGAGGGAGTGCAGCATTGTCAGAGGTTCACTGTGGAGGGAGTGCAGCATTGTCAGAGGATCACTGTGGAGGTAGTGTAGAATTGTCAGAGGATCAGTGTGGAGGTATTGCAGCATTGTCAGAGGGTCAGGATGTAGGGAGTGCAGCATTGTCAGAGGATCAGTATGGAGGGAGTGCAGCATTGTCAGAGGGTCAGTGTGGAGGGAGTGCAGCATTGTCAGAAGATCAGTGTGGTGGGAGTGCAGCATTGTAAGAGGGTCAGTGTGGAGGGGGTGCAGCATGGTCAGTGGGTCAGTATGGAGGGAGTGCAGAATTGACAGAGGATCAGTGTGGAGGGAGAGCAGCATTTTCAGAGGATCAGTGTGGAGGGAGTGCAGCATTGTCAGAGGGTCAGTGTCGAGGAAGTGCTGCATTGTCCGGGGAACAGTCTGGAGGGAGTTTAGCATTGTCAGAGGATCAGTATGGAGGGAGTGCAGCATTACCAGAGAGTCAGTATGGAGGGAATGCAGAATTGTCAGAGGCTCAGTATGGAGGGAGTGCAGCATTGTCAGAGTGTCAGTGTGGAGAGAGTGCAGCATTGTCAGAGGAAGAGTGTGGAGGTATTGCAGCATTGTCAGAGGATCAGTGTGGACAGAGTGTAGCATTGCCAGAGGATCACTGTGGAGGAAGTGCAGCATTGTCGGAGGATCAGTGTGGACGGAGTGCAGCATTGTCAGAGGGTCAGTGTGGAGGGAGTGCAGCATTGTCAGAGGATCAGTATGGAGGGAGTGCAGCATTGTCAGAGGGTCAGTATGGAGGGGGTGCTGCATTATCAGAGGATCAGTGTGGAGGGAGTGCAGCATTGTCAGAGGATCAGTGAGGAGAGAGTGCAGCATTGTCAGAGGGTCAGTGTTGGGGGAGTGCAGCATTGTCAGAGGGTCAGTGTGGAGGAAGTGCAGCATTGTCAGAGGATCAGTGTGGAGGGAGTACAGCATTGTGAGAGGATCGGTATGGAGGTAGTGCCGCATTGTCAGAGGATCAGTGTGGAGGGAGTGCAGCATTGTAAGAGGGTCAGTGTGGAGGGGGTGCAGCATGGTCAGAGGATCAGTGTGGAGGGAGTGCAGCATTGTCAGAGGGTCAGTGTGGAGGGAGTGCAGAATTGTCGGAGGATTAGTGTGGAGGGAGTGCAGCATTGTCAAAGGTTCAGTATGGAGGGTGTGCAGCATGGTCAGAGGATCAGTGTGGAGGGAGTGCAGCTTTGTCAGAAGGTCATTGTGGAGGGAGTGCAGCATTGTCAGAGGATCAGTGTGGAGGGAGTGCAGAATTGTCAGTGGATCAGTGTGGAGGGAGTGCAGCATTGTCAGAGGATCAGTGTGGAGGGAGTGCAGCATTGTCAGAGAGTCAGTATGGAGGGAGTGCAGCATTGACAGTGGTACAGTGTGCAGGGAGTGCAGCATTGTCAGAGGGTCAGTGTGGAGGGGGTACAGAATTGTCAGAGGCTCAGTGTGGAGGGAGAGCAGCATTGTCAGAGGATCAGTGAGGAGGGAGTGCAGCATTGTCAGAGGATCAGTGTGGAGAGAGTGCAGCATTGTCAGAGGGTCAGTGTGGAGGGAGTGCAGACTTGTCAGAGTTTCACTGTTGAGGGAGTGCAGCATTGTCAGAGGATCAGTGTGGAGTGAGTGCAGCATTGTCAGAGGATCAGTGTGGAGAGAGTGCAGCATTGTCAGAGGATCAGTGTGGAGAGAGTGCAGCATTGTCAGAGGATCAGTGTGGAGGGAGTGCTGCATTGTCAGAGGAACAGTGTGGATGTATTGCAGCATTATCAGAGGGTCAGTGTGGAGGGAATTCAGCATTGTCAGAGAGTCAGTGTGGAGGGAGTGCAGCATTGTCAGAGGTTCACTGTGGAGGGAGTGCAGCATTGTCAGAGGATCACTGTGGAGGGAGTGCAACATTTTCAGAGGATCAGTGTGGAGGGAGTGCAGAATTGTCAGTGGATCAGTGTGGAGGGAGTGCAGAATTGTCAGAGGATCAGTGTGGAGAGAGTGCAGCATTGTCAGAGGATCAGTGTGGAGAGAGTGCAGCATTGTCAGAGGATCAGTGTGGAGAGAGTGCAGCATTGTCAGAGGATCAGTGTGGAGGGAGTGCAGCATTGTCAGAGAGTCAGTATGGAGGGAGTGCAGCATTGACAGTGGTACAGTGTGCAGGGAGTGCAGCATTGTCAGAGGATCAGTGTGGAGGGGGTGCAGCATTGTCAGAGGATCATTGTGGAAAGAGTGCAGCATTGTCAGAGGGTCAGTATGGAGGGAGTGCAGAATTGTCAGAGGATCAGTGTGGAGGGAGTGCAGCGTTGTCAGAGGGTCAGTGTCGAGGAAGTGCTGCATTGTCAGAGGATCAGTCTGGAGGGAGTGCAGCATTGTCAGAGGATCAGTATGGAGGGAGTGCACATTTGTCAGCGGGTCAGTGTCGAGGAAGTAAAGCATTGTCAGAGGATCAGTGTGGAGGTATTGCAGCATTATCAGAGGGTCAGTGTGGAGGGAGTGCAGCATTGTCAGAGGATCAGTGTGGAGGGAGTGCAACATTGTCAGAGAGTCAGTGTGGAGGGAGAGCAGCATTTTCAGAGGATCAGTGTGGAGGGAGTGCAGCGTTGTCAGAGGGTCAGTGTCGAGGAAGTGTTGCATTGTCAGAGGATCAGTCTGGAGGGAGTGCAGCATTGTCAGAGGTTCACTGTGGAGGGAGTGCAGCATTCTCAGAGGATCACAGTGGAGGAAGTGCAGCATTGTCAGAGGATCAGTGTGGATGGAGTGCAGCATTGTCAGAGGATCACTGTGGAGGGAGTGCAGCATTGTCAGAGGATCGGTGTGGAGGGAGTGCAGCATTGTCAGAGGGTCAGAATGGAGGGGGTGCAGCATGGTCAGAGGATCAGTGTGGAGGGAGTGCAGCATTGTCACAGGATCAGTATCGGGGGAGTGCAGCATTGTCAGAGAGTCAGTGTGGAGGGGGTGCAGCATTGTCAGAGGGTCAGTTTGGAGGGAGTGCAGCCTTTTCAGAGGATCAGTGTTGAGAGAGTGCAGCATTGTCAGAGGGTCAGTGTGGAGGTAGTGCAGCATTGTCAGAGGGTCATTGTGGAGGGAGTGCAGAATTGTCAGTGATTCAGTGTGGACGTGGGGGCAGCATTGTCAGAGGATCAGTGTGGAGGGAGTGAAGCATTGTCAGAGGATCAGTGTGGAGGGAGAGCAGCATTATCAGAGGATCAGTGTGGAGGGTGTGCAGAATTGTCAGAGGGCCAGTGTCGAGAGAGTGCAGCATTGGCAGAGGGTCAGTGTGGAGGGAGTGCAGCATTGTCAGAGAGTCAGTGTGGAGGGGGTGCAGCATTGTCAGAGGATCAGTATGGAGGGAGTGCAGAATTGTCAGAGGGTCAGTGTGGAGAGAGTGCATCATTGTCAGAGGGTCAGTATGGAGGGAGTGTAGAATTGTCAGAGGATCAGTGTGGAGGGAGAGCAGCATTTTCAGAGGATCAGTGTGGAGGGAGTGCAGCATTGTCCGAGGGTCAGTGTCGAGGAAGTGCTGCATTGTCAGAGGCTCAGTATGGAGGGAATGCAGAATTGTCAGAGGATCAGTATGGAGGGAGTGCAGCATTGTCAGAGGGTCAGTGTGGAGGGAGTGCAGCATTCTCAGAGGATCACAGTGGAGGAAGTGCAGCATTGTCAGAGGATCAGTGTGGAGGTATTGCAGCATTGTCAGGGGATCAGTGTGGACGGAGTGCAGCATTGTCAGAGGATCACTGTGGAGGGAGTGCAGCATTGTCAGAGGATCAGTGTGGAGGGAGTGCAGAATTGTCAGAGGATCAGTATGGAGGGAGTGCAGAATTGTCAGATGGTCAGTGTGGAGAGAGTGCAGCATTGTCAGTGGGTCTGTATGGAGGGAGTGCAGAATTGTCAGAGGGTCAGTGTGGAGAGAGTGCAGCATTCTCAGAGGACCAGTATGGAGGGAGTGTAGAATTGTCAGAGGATCAGCGTGGAGGGAGAGCAGCATTTTCAGAGGATCAGTGTGGAGGGAGTGCAGCATTGTCAGAGGATCAGTATGGAGGGAGTGCAGCATTGTCAGAGGGTCAGTGTGGAGAGAGTGCAGCATTGTCAGAGGATCAGTATGGAGAGAGTGCAGCATTGTCAGAGGATCAGTGTGGAGGTATTGCAGCATTGTCAGAGGATCAGTGTGTACGGAGTGCAGAATTGTCAGAGGATCACTGTGGAGGGAGTGCAGCATTGTCAGAGGATCAGTGTGGAGGGAGTGCTGCATTGTCAGAGGATAGTGTGGAGAGAGTGCAGTATTGTCAGAGAATCAGTGTGGAGGGAGTGCTGCATTGTCAGAGGATAGTGTGGAGAGAGTGCAGCATTGTCAGAGAATCAGTGTGGAGGGAGTGCAGAATTGTCAGAGGGTCAGTGTGGAGGGAGTGCAACATTGTCAGAGCGTCAGTGTGGAGGGAGTGCAGCATTGTCAGAGGGTCAGTTTGGAGGGAGTGCAGCATGGTCAGAGGGTCATTTTGGTTGGCGTGCAGCAATGTCAGAGGATCAGTGTGGAGGGGGTGCAGTATTGTCAGAGGATCAGTGTGGAGGTATTGCAGCATTGTCAGAGGATCAGTCTGGACGGAGTGCAGCATTGTCAGACGATCACTGTGGAGGGAGTGCAGCATTGTCAAAGGATCACTGTGGAGAAATTGCAGCATTGTCAGAGGATCTGTGTGGAGGGGGTGCAGCATTGTCAGAGGGTCAGTTTGGAGGGAGTGCAGCATTGTCAGAGGATCAGTGTGGAGGGAGTGCTGCATTGTCAGAGGATAGTGTGGAGAGAGTGCAGCATTGTCAGAGAATCAGTGTGGAGGGAGTGCCGCATTGTCAGAGGGTCAGTGTGGAGGGAGTGCAGAATTGTCAGAGGGTCAGTGTGGAGGGAGTGCAACATTGTCAGAGAATCAGCATGGAGGGAGTGCAGCATTGTCAGAGGGTCAGTTTGGAGGGTGTGCAGCATTGTCAGAGGGTCAGTGTGGAGGGAGTGCAGCATTGTCAGAGGGTCAGTATGGAGGGAGTACAGCATTGTCTGAGGATAGTGTGGAGAGAGTGCAGCATTGTCAGAGGGTCAGTGTGGAGGGAGTGCTGCATTGTCAGAGGATCAGTGTGGAGGGAGTGCAGCATTGTCAGAGGATCAGTGTAGAGGGAGTGCAGCATTGTCAGAGGATCAGTGTGGAGGGAGTGCAGCATTGTCAGAGGGTCAGTGTGGAGAGAGTGCAGCATTGTCAGACGATCAGTGTGGAGAGAGTGCAGCATTGTCAGAGGATCAGTGTGGAGGGAGTGCAGCATTGTCAGAGGATCAGTGTGGAGGGAGTGTAGCATTGTCAGAGGATCAGTGTGGAGGGAGTGCAGCATTGTCAGAGGATCACTGTGGAGGGAGTACAGCATTGTCTGAGGATAGTGTGGAGAGAGTGCAGCATTGTCAGAGGGTCAGTGTGGAGGGAGTGCTGCATTGTCAGTGGATCAGTGTGGAGGGAGTGCAGCATTGTCAGAGGATCAGTGTAGAGGGAGTGCAGCATTGTCAGAGGATCAGTGAGGAGGGAGTGCTGCATTGTCAGAGGATCAATGTGGAGGGAGTGCAGCATTGTCAGAGGATCAGTGTAGAGGGAGTGCAGCTTTGTCAGAGGGTCAGTGTGGAGGGAGTGCAGCATTGTCAGAGGATCAGTGTGGAGGGAGTGCAGCATTGTCAGAGGGTCAGTTTGGAGGGACTTCAGCATTGTCAGAGGGTCAGTTTGGATGGAGTGCAGCATAGTCAGAGGATCAGTGTGGAGGTATTGCAGCATTGTCAGAGGATCAGTATGGAGGGAGTGCAGCATTGTCAGAGGGTCAGTGTGGAGGGAGTGCAGCATTGTCAGAGGATCAGTGTGGAGGGAGTGTAGCATTGTCAGAGGATCAGTGTGGAGGGAGTGTAGCATTGTCAGAGGATCACTGTGGAGGGAGTGCAGCATTGTCAGAGGATCAGTGTGGAGGGAGTGCTGCATTGTCAGAGGATAGTGTGGAGAGAGTGCAGCATTGTCAGTGGGTCTGTGTGGAGGGAGTGCAGCATTGTCAGAGGGTCTGTATGGAGGGAGTGCAGCATTGTCAGAGGATCAATGTGGAGGGAGTGCAGCATTGTCAGAGGATCAGTGTGGTGGGAATGCAGCACTGTCAGAGGATCAGTGTGGAGGGAGTGCAGCATTGTCAGAGAATCAGTATGGAGGGAGTGCAGCATTGTCAGAGGGTCTGTGTGGAGGGAGTGCTGCATATTCAGAGGATAGTGTGGAGAGAGTGCAGCATTGTCAGATGATCAGTGTGGAGGGAGTGCAGCATTGACAGAGGGTCAGTGTGGAGGGAGTGCAGCATTGTCAGAGGGTCAGTTTGGAGGGAGTGCAGCATTGTCAGAGGATAGTGTGGGGAGAGTGCAGCATTGTCAGAGGATAGTGTTGAGGGAGTGCAGCATTGACAGAGTGTCAGTGTGGAGGGAGTGCAACATTGAGAGAGCTTCAGTGTGGAGGGAGTGCAGCATTGTCAGAGGGTAGTGTGGAGAGAGTGCAGCATTGTCAGAGGATCAGTGTGGAGGGAGTGCACCTTTGTCAGCCGGGTCAGTGTCGAGGGAGTGCAGCATTGTCAGAGAGTCAGTATGGAGGGAATGCAGAATTGTCAGAGGATCAGTATGGAGGGAGTGCAGCATTATCAGAGGGTCAGTGTGGAGGGAGTGCAGCATTGTCAGAGGTTCACTGTGGAGGGAGTGCAGCATTGTCAGAGGTTCACTGTGGAGGGAGTGCAGCACTGTCAGAGGATCACTGTGGAGGAAGTGCAACATTGTCAGAGGATCAGTGTGGAGGTATTGTAGCATTGTCAGAGGGTCAGTATGGGGGGAGTGCAGCATTGTCAGAGAGTCAGTATGGAGGGGGTGCAGCATTGTCAGAGGGTAGTGTGGAGAGAGTGCAGCATTGTCAGAGGGTAGTGTGGAGAGAGTGCAGCATTGTCACAGGATCAGTATGGGGGGAGTGCAGCATTGTCAGAGAGTCAGTATGGAGGGGGTGCAGCATTGTCAGAGGGTAGTGTGGAGAGAGTGCAGCATTGTCAGAGGATCAGTGTGGAGGGAGTGCACCTTTGTCAGCGGGTCAGTGTCGAGGGAGTGCAGCATTGTCAGAGAGTCAGTATGGACGGAATGCAGAATTGTCAGAGGAACAGTGTGGAGGGAGTGCAGCATTATCAGAGGGTCAGTGTGGAGGGAGTGCAGCATTGTCAGAGGTTCACTGTGGAGGGAGTGCAGCATTGTCAGAGGTTCACTGTGGAGGGAGTGCAGCACTGTCAGAGGATCACTGTGGAGGAAGTGCAGCATTGTCAAAGGATCAGTGTGGAGGTATTGTAGCATTGTCAGAGGGTCAGTGTGGAGGGAGTGCAGCATTGTCAGAGGATCAGTGTGGAGGGAGTGCAGCATTGTCAGAGGGTCAGAATGGAGGGGGTGCAGCATGGTCAGAGGATCAGTGTGGAGGGAGTGCAGCATTGTCACAGGATCAGTATGGGGGGAGTGCAGCATTGTCAGAGGGTCAGTGTGGAGAGAGTGCAGCATTGTGAGAGGGTCAGTGTGGTGGGAATGAACCACAATCTGTTCTTCCCTGGGTGTGTTACATTGACAGAGTGGGGTCAGTCTGCTCTTCCCTGGGTGTGTTACATTGACAGAGTGGGGTCAGTCTGCTCTTCCCTGGGTGTGTTACATTGACAGAGTGGGGTCAGTCTGCTCTTCCCTGGGTGTGTTACATTGACAAAGTGGGTTCAGTCTGCTCTTCCCTGGGTGTGTTACATTGACAGAGTGGGGTCAATCTGCTCTTCCCTGGGTGGGTAACATTGACAGAGTGGGGTCAGTCTGCTCTTCCATGGGTGTGTTTCATTGACAGAGTGGGGTCAGTCTGCTTTTCCCAGTGTATGTTACATTGACAGAGTGTGGTCAGTCTGCTCTTCCCAGGACGTGTCACATTGACAGAGTGGGGTCAGTCTGCTCTTTTATGGGTGGGTTACATTGACAGAATGAATTCAGTCTGCCCTTCCCTGCGTGTGTTGCATTGACAGAGTGGGGTCAGTCTGATCTTCCCTGGTTGTGTTACATTGACAGAGTGAGTTCAGTCTGCTCTTCCCTGGGTGTGTTACATTGACAGAGAGGGGTCAGTCTGCTCTTCCCTGGGTGTGTTACATTGACAGAGTGAGGTCAGTCTGCTCTTCCCTGGGTTTGTTACATTGACAGAGTGGGGCAGTCTTCTCTTCCCTGGGTGTGTTACATTGACAGATTGGGGTCAGTCTGCTCTTCCCTGGGTGTGTTACATTGACAGAGTGGTGTCAGTCTGCCCTTCCCTGGGTGTGTTCCATTGACAGAGTGGGGTCAATCTGCTCTTCCCTGGGTGTGTAACATTGACAGAGTGTGGTCAATCTGCTCTTCCCAGGGCGTGTCACATTGACAGAGTATGGCCAGTCTGCTCTTTTATGGGTGTGTTACATTGACAGAGTGGGGTCAGTCTGCTATTCCCTGGGTGTGTTACATTGACAGAGTGGGGTCAGTCTGCTCTTCCCTGGGGGGGTTACATTGACAGAGTGGAGTCAGTCTGTTCTTCCCTGGGTGTGTAACATTGACAGAGTGGGGTCAGTCTGCTCTTCCCTGGGTGTGTTACATTGACTGAGTGGGGTCAGTCTGTTCTTCCCTGGGTGTATTAAATTGACAGAGTGGAGTCAGTCTGTTCTTCCCTGGGTGTGTTACATTGACAGCGTGGGTTCAGTCTGCTCTTCCCTGGGTGTGTTACATTGACAGAGTGGGGTCAGTCTGTTCTCCCAGGGTTTGTTACATTGACAGAGTGGGGTCAGTCTGCTCTTCCCTTGCTATGTTACAATGACAGAGTGGGGTCAGTGTGCACTTCCCTGTGTGTGTTACACTGACAGAGTGGGGGTCAGTCTGCTCTTCCCAGGGTGTGTTACATTGACAGATTGTGGTCAGAATGGTCTTCCCTGGTTTTGTAACATTGACAGAGTGGGGTCAGTCTGCTCTTCCCTGGGTGTTTTAAATTGACAGAGTGGGGTCAGTCTGTTCTTCCCTTGGTGTGTCACATTGACAGAGTGGGGTCAGTCTACTCTTTTATGGGTTGGTTACATTGACAGAGTGGGGTCAGTCTGCTCACCCCTGGGTGTGTTACATTGACAGAGTGGGGTCAGTCTGCTCTTCCCTGGGTGTTTTAAATTGACAGAGTGGTATCTGTCTGCTCTTCCCTGGGTGTGTTACATTGACAGAGTGGGGTCAGTCTGTTCTCCCATTGTGTGTTACATTGACAGATTGCGGTCAGTCTGCTCTTCCCTGGGTGTGTTACAATGACAGAGTGGTGTCAGTGTGCCCATCACTGGGTGTGTTACATTGACAGAGTCGGGTCAGTCTGCTCTTCCCCAAGTTTGTTACATTGACACAGTGGGGTCAGTCTGCTCTTCCCTGGGTGTGTTACATTGACAGAGTTGGGTCAATCTGCTCTTCCCTGGGTGTGTTTCATTGACAGTGTGGGGTAAGTTTGCTCTTCCCTGGGTGTGTTACATTGACAGAGTGGTGTCAGTCTGCTCTTCCCTGGGTGTGTTACATTGACAGAGTGAGGTTAGTCTGCCCTTCCCTAGCTGTGTTCCATTGACAGAGTGGCGTCAGTCTGTTCTCCCAGGGTTTGTTACATTGACAGAGTGGGGTCAGTCTGTTCTTCCCTGGGTGTGTTACATTGACAGATTGGGGTCAGTCTGCTCTTCCCCAAGTTGGTTACATTGACACAGTGGGGTCAGTCTGTTTTTCCCTGGGTGTGTTACATTGACAGATTGGGGTCAGTCTGCTCTTCCCTGGCTGTGTGACATTGACAGAGTGGGGTCAGTCTGCTCTTTTATGGGTGGGTTACATTGACAGAGTGGGGTCAATCTGCTCTTCCCTGGGTGTGTTACATTGTCAGAGTGGGGTCAGTCTGCTCTTCCCTGGGAGGGTTACATTGACAGAGTGGGGTCAGTCTGCTCTTCCCCAAGTGTGTTACATTGACACTGTGGGGTCATTCTGCTCTTCCCTGGGTGTGTTACAATGACAGAGTGGGGTCAGTGCGCACTTCCCTGGGTGTGTTACATTGACAGAGTGGGGGTCAGTCTGCTCTTCCCAGGGTGTGTTGCATTGACAGAGTGTGGTCAGTCTGCTCTTCCCAGGGCGTGTCACATTGACAGATTGGGGTCAGTCTGTTCTTTTATGGGTCGGTTACATTGACAGAGTGGGGTCAGTCTGCTCTTCCCTGGGTGTGTTACAATGACAGAGTGGGGTCAGTGTGCACATCACTGGGTGGGTTACATTGACAGAGTGGGGTGAGTCTGCAGTTCACTGTGTGAGTAATTTTGCAGAAGAGGACATTCTGCTCTTCTCTGGGTGGGTTACATTGACAGAGTGAGGTCAGTCTGCTCTTCCCTGGGTTTGTTACATTGACAGAGTTTAGTCAGTCTGCTCTTCCCTGGGTGTGTTACATTGACAGAGTTTGGTAAGTGTGTTCTTCCCAGGGCGTGTCACATTGACAGAGTGGGGTCAGTCTGCTCTTTTATGGGTGTGTTACATTGACAGAGTGGGGTCAGTCTGCTCTTCCCTGGGTGTGTAACATTGGCAGAGTGAGGTCAGTCTGCTCTTCCCTGGGTTTGTTACATTGACACAGTGGGGTCAGTCTGCTCTTCCCTGGGTGTGTTACATTGAGAGATTGGGGTCAGTCTGCTCTTCCCCAAGTTTGTTACATTGACAGAGTGGGGTCAGTCTGCACTTCCCTGGGTGTGTTACATTGACAGAGTGAGGTCAGTCTGCTCTTCCCTGGGTTTGTTACATTTACAGAGTTGGGTCAGTCTGCTTTTCCCTGGGTGTGTTACATTGACAGAGTGGGGTAAGACTGCAGTTGACTGTGTGAGTAATTTTGCAGAAGCGGTCATTCTGCTCTTCTCTGGGTGGGTTACATTGACAGAGTGAGGTCAGTCTGCTCTTCCCTGGGTGTGTTACAGTGACAGGGTGGGTTCAGTCTGCTCTTCCCTGGGTGTGTTACATTGACAGAGAGGGGTCAGTCTGCTCTTCCCTGGGTGTGTTACATTGACAGAGTGAGGTCAGTCTGCTCTTCCCTGGGTTTGTTACATTGACAGAGTGGGGCAGTCTTCTCTTCCCTGGGTGTGTTACATTGACAGATTGGGGTCAGTCTGCTCTTCCCTGGGTGTGTTACATTGACAGGGTGGGGAAATTGTGTACTTCCTTGCGTGTGTTAAATTGACAGTGTTGGGTCAGTCTGCTCTTCCCTGGGTGTGTTACATTGACAGAGTGGCGTCAGTCTTTTCTGCCCTGCGAGTGTTACAGTGACAGGGTGGTGTCAGTCTGCTCTCCCCTGAATGTGTTACATTGACAGAGTGGGGGTCAGTCTGCTTTTCCCAGTGTATGTTACATTGACAGAGTGTGGTCAGTCTGCTCTTCCCAGGACGTGTCACATTGACAGAGTGGGGTCAGTCTGCTCTTTTATGGGTGGGTTACATTGACAGAATGAATTCAGTCTGCCCTTCCCTGCGTGTGTTGCATTGACAGAGTGGGGTCAGTCTGATCTTCCCTGGTTGTGTTACATTGACAGAGTGAGTTCAGTCTGCTCTTCCCTGGGTGTGTTACATTGACAGAGAGGGGTCAGTCTGCTCTTCCCTGGGTGTGTTACATTGACAGAGTGAGGTCAGTCTGCTCTTCCCTGGGTTTGTTACATTGACAGAGTGGGGCAGTCTTCTCTTCCCTGGGTGTGTTACATTGACAGATTGGGGTCAGTCTGCTCTTCCCTGGGTGTGTTACATTGACAGAGTGTGGTCAGTCTGATCTTCCCTGGTTGTGTTACATTGACAGAGTGAGTTCAGTCTGCTCTTCCCTGGGAGGGTTACATTGACAGAGTGGGGTCAGATTGCTCCTCCCTGGGTGTGTTACATTGACAGAGTGGGGTCAGTCTGTTCTTCCCTGGGTGTTTTACATTGACAGAGTGGGATCAGTCTGCTCTTCTCTGTGTGTGTAACATTGACAGAGTGGGGTCAGTCTGCTCTTCCCTGGAGGGTTACATTGACAGAGTGGTGTCAGTCTGCTCTTCCCTGGGTGTGTTACATTGACAGAGTGAGGTTAGTCTGCCCTTCCCTGGGTGTGTTCCATTGACAGAGTGGCGTCAGTCTGTTCTCCCGGGGATTGTTACATTGACAGAGTGGGGTCAGTCTGTTCTTCCCTGGGTGTTTTACATTGACAGAGTGGGGACAGTCTGCTCTTTTATGGGTGGGTTACATTGACAGAGTGGGGTCAGTCTGCTCTTCCCTGGGTGTGTTACATTGACAGAGTGGGGTCAGTCTGATCTTCCCTGGTTGTGTTTCATTGACAGAGTGAGTTCAGTCTGCTCTTCCCTGTGTGTGTTACATTGAGAGAGTGGGGTCAGTCTGCTCTTCCCTGGGAGGGTGACATTGACAGAGTGGGGTCAGTCTTCTCTTCCCTCGGTGTGTTACATTGACAGATTGGGGTCAGTCTGCTCTTCCCCAAGTTTGTTACATTGACACAGTGGGGTCAATCTGTTCTTCCCTGGGTGTGTTACATTGACAGAGTGGGGTCAGTCTGCTCTTCCCTGGGTGTGTTACATTGACAGAGTGGGGTCAGTCTGCTCTTCCCTGGGTGTGTTACATTGACAGAGTGGGGTCAGTCTGCTCTTCCCTGGGTGTGTTACATTGACAAAGTGGGTTCAGTCTGCTCTTCCCTGGGTGTGTTACATTGACAGAGTGGCGTCAATCTGCTCTTCCCTGGGTGGGTAACATTGACAGAGTGGGGTCAGTCTGCTCTTCCATGGGTGTGTTTCATTGACAGAGTGGGGTCAGTCTGCTTTTCCCAGTGTATGTTACATTGACAGAGTGTGGTCAGTCTGCTCTTCCCAGGACGTGTCACATTGACAGAGTGGGGTCAGTCTGCTCTTTTATGGGTGGGTTACATTGACAGAATGAGTTCAGTCTGCCCTTCCCTGCGTGTGTTGCATTGACAGAGTGGGGTCAGTCTGATCTTCCCTGGTTGTGTTACATTGACAGAGTGAGTTCAGTCTGCTCTTCCCTGGGTGTGTTACATTGACAGAGAGGGGTCAGTCTGCTCTTCCCTGGGTGTGTTACATTGACAGAGTGAGGTCAGTCTGCTCTTCCCTGGGTTTGTTACATTGACAGAGTGGGGCAGTCTTCTCTTCCCTGGGTGTGTTACATTGACAGATTGGTGTCAGTCTGCTCTTCCCTGGGTGTGTTACATTGACAGAGTGTGGTCAGTCTGATCTTCCCTGGTTGTGTTACATTGACAGAGTGAGTTCAGTCTGCTCTTCCCTGGGAGGGTTACATTGACAGAGTGGGGTCAGATTGCTCCTCCCTGGGTGTGTTACATTGACAGAGTGGGGTCAGTCTGTTCTTCCCTGGGTGTTTTACATTGACAGAGTGGGATCAGTCTGCTCTTCTCTGTGTGTGTAACATTGACAGAGTGGGGTCAGTCTGCTCTTCCCTGGAGGGTTACATTGACAGAGTGGTGTCAGTCTGCTCTTCCCTGGGTGTGTTACATTGACAGAGTGAGGTTAGTCTGCCCTTCCCTGGGTGTGTTCCATTGACAGAGTGGCGTCAGTCTGTTCTCCCGGGGATTGTTACATTGACAGAGTGGGGTCAGTCTGTTCTTCCCTGGGTGTTTTACATTGACAGAGTGGGGACAGTCTGCTCTTTTATGGGTGGGTTACATTGACAGAGTGGGGTCAGTCTGCTCTTCCCTGGGTGTGTTACATTGACAGAGTGGGGTCAGTCTGATCTTCCCTGGTTGTGTTACATTGACAGAGTGAGTTCAGTCTGCTCTTCCCTGTGTGTGTTACATTGAGAGAGTGGGGTCAGTCTGCTCTTCCCTGGGAGGGTGACATTGACAGAGTGGGGTAAGTCTTCTCTTCCCTCGGTGTGTTACATTGACAGATTGGGGTCAGTCTGCTCTTCCCCAAGTTTGTTACATTGACACAGTGGGGTCAATCTGCTCTTCCCTGGGTGTGTTACATTGACAGAGTGGGGTCAGTCTGCTCTTCCCTGGGTGTGTTACATTGACAAAGTTGGTTCAGTCTGCTCTTCCATGGGTGTGTTTCATTGACAGAGTGGGGTCAGTCTGCCCTTCCCTGGGTGTGTTCCATTGACAGAGTGGGGTCAATCTGCTCTTCCCTGGGTGTGTAACATTGACAGAGTGTGGTCAATCTGCTCTTCCCAGGGCGTGTCACATTGACAGAGTATGGCCAGTCTGCTCTTTTATGGGTGTGTTACATTGACAGAGTGAGGTCAGTCTGCTCTTCCCTGGGTTTGTTACATTGACAGAGTGGGGCAGTCTTCTCTTCCCTGGGTGTGTTACATTGACAGATTGGGGTCAGTCTGCTCTTCCCTGGGTGTGTTACATTGACAGAGTGTGGTCAGTCTGATCTTCCCTGGTTGTGTTACATTGACAGAGTGAGTTCAGTCTGCTCTTCCCTGGGAGGGTTACATTGACAGAGTGGGGTCAGATTGCTCCTCCCTGGGTGTGTTACATTGACAGAGTGGGGTCAGTCTGTTCTTCCCTGGGTGTTTTACATTGACAGAGTGGGATCAGTCTGCTCTTCTCTGTGTGTGTAACATTGACAGAGTGGGGTCAGTCTGCTCTTCCCTGGAGGGTTACATTGACAGAGTGGTGTCAGTCTGCTCTTCCCTGGGTGTGTTACATTGACAGAGTGAGGTTAGTCTGCCCTTCCCTGGGTGTGTTCCATTGACAGAGTGGCGTCAGTCTGTTCTCCCGGGGATTGTTACATTGACAGAGTGGGGTCAGTCTGTTCTTCCCTGGGTGTTTTACATTGACAGAGTGGGGACAGTCTGCTCTTTTATGGGTGGGTTACATTGACAGAGTGGGGTCAGTCTGCTCTTCCCTGGGTGTGTTACATTGACAGAGTGGGGTCAGTCTGCTCTTCCCTGGGAGGGTGACATTGACAGAGTGGGGTCAGTCTTCTCTTCCCTCGGTGTGTTACATTGACAGATTGGGGTCAGTCTGCTCTTCCCCAAGTTTGTTACATTGACACAGTGGGGTCAATCTGCTCTTCCCTGGGTGTGTTACATTGACAGAGTGGGGTCAGTCTGCTCTTCCCTGGGTGTGTTACATTGACAAAGTGGGTTCAGTCTGCTCTTCCATGGGTGTGTTTCATTGACAGAGTTTGGTCAGTCTGCCCTTCCCTGGGTGTGTTCCATTGACAGAGTGGGGTCAATCTGCTCTTCCCTGGGTGTGTAACATTGACAGAGTGTGGTCAATCTGCTCTTCCCAGGGCGTGTCACATTGACAGAGTATGGCCAGTCTGCTCTTTTATGGGTGTGTTACATTGACAGAGTGGGGTCAGTCTGCTATTCCCTGGGTGTGTTACATTGACAGAGTGGGGTCAGTCTGCTCTTCCCTGGGGGGGGTTACATTGACAGAGTGGAGTCAGTCTGTTCTTCCCTGGGTGGGTAACATTGACAGAGTGGGGTCAGTCTGCTCTTCCCTGGGTGCGTTTCATTGACAGAGTGGGGTCAGTTTGCTCTTCCCTGGGTGTGTTACATTGACAGAGTGTGGTCAATCTGCTCTTCCCTGGGTGGGTAACATTGACAGAGTGGGGTCAGTCTGTTCTTCCCTGGGTGTGTTACATTGACAGAGTGAGGTCAGTCTGCTCTTCCCATGGCGTGTCACATTGACAGAGTGAGGTCAATCTGCTCTTCCCTGGGTGGGTAACATTGACAGAGTGTGGTCAGTCTGCTCTTCCCAGGGCGTGTCACATTGACAGAGTGGGGCCAGTCTGCTCTTTTATGGGTGTGTTACATTGACAGAGTGGGGTCAGTCTGCTATTCCCTGGGTGCGTTACATTGACAGAGTGGGGTCAGTCTGCTCTTCCCTGGGTGTGTTACATTGACAGAGTGGAGTCAATCTGTTCTTCCCTGGCTGTGTTACATTGACAGAGTGGGGTCAGTCTGCTCTTCCCTGGGTGTGTTACATTGACAGAGTGGGGTCAGTCTGTTCTCCAAGGGTTTGTTACATTGCAAGAGGGGGGTCAGTCTGCTCTTCCCAGGGTGTGTTACATTGACAGAGTGTGGTCAGTCTGCTCTTCTCAGGGCGTGTCACATTGACAGAGTGGGGTCAGTCTGCTCTTTTATGGGTGGGTTACATTGACAGAATGAATTCAGTCTGCTCTTCCCTGCGTGTGTTACATTGACAGAGTGTGGTCAGTCTGATCTTCCCTGATTGTGTTGCATTGACAGAGTGAGTTCAGTCTGCTCTTCCCTGGGATGGTTACATTGACAGAGTGGGGTCAGATTGCTCCTCCCTGGGTGTGTTACATTGACAGAGTGGGGTCAGTCTGTTCTTCCCTGGGTGTTTTACATTGACAGAGTGGGATCAGTCTGCTCTTCTCTGTGTGTGTAACATTGACAGAGTGGGGTCAGTCTGCTCTTCCCTGGAGGGTTACATTGACAGAGTGGGGTCAGTCTGCTCTTCCCTGGAGGGTTACATTGACAGAGTGAGGTTAGTCTGCCCTTCCCTGGGTGTGTTCCATTGACAGAGTGGCGTCAGTCTGTTCTCCCGGGGATTGTTACATTGACAGAGTGGGGTCAGTCTGTTCTTCCCTGGGTGTTTTACATTGACAGAGTGGGGACAGTCTGCTCTTTTATGGGTGGGTTACATTGACAGAGTGGGGTCAGTCTGCTCTTCCGCGGGTGTGTTACATTGACAGAGTGGGGTCAGTCTGATCTTCCCTGGTTGTGTTACATTGACAGAGTGAGTTCAGTCTGCTCTTCCCTGTGTGTGTTACATTGAGAGAGTGGGGTCAGTCTGCTCTTCCCTGGGAGGGTGACATTGACAGAGTGGGGTCAGTCTTCTCTTCCCTCGGTGTGTTACATTGACAGATTGGGGTCAGTCTGCTCTTCCCCAAGTTTGTTACATTGACACAGTGGGGTCAATCTGTTCTTCCCTGGGTGTGTTACATTGACAGAGTGGGGTCAGTCTGCTCTTCCCTGGGTGTGTTACATTGACAGAGTGGGGTCAGTCTGCTCTTCCCTGGGGGTGTTACATTGACAGAGTGGGGTCAGTCTGCTCTTCCCTGGGTGTGTTACATTGACAAAGTGGGTTCAGTCTGCTCTTCCCTGGGTGTGTTACATTGACAGAGTGGGGTCAATCTGCTCTTCCCTGGGTGGGTAACATTGACAGAGTGGAGTCAGTCTGCTCTTCCATGGGTGTGTTTCATTGACAGAGTGGGGTCAGTCTGCTCTTCCCTGGGTGTGTTACATTGACAGAGTGGTGTCAGTCTGCCCTTCCCTGGGTGTGTTACATTGACAGATTGGGGTCAGTCTGCTCTTCCCTGGGTGTGTTACATTGACAGAGTGTGGTCAGTCTGATCTTCCCTGGTTGTGTTACATTGACAGAGTGAGTTCAGTCTGCTCTTCCCTGGGAGGGTTACATTGACAGAGTGGGGTCAGATTGCTCCTCCCTGGGTGTGTTACATTGACAGAGTGGGGTCAGTCTGTTCTTCCCTGGGTGTTTTACATTGACAGAGTGGGATCAGTCTGCTCTTCTCTGTGTGTGTAACATTGACAGAGTGGGGTCAGTCTGCTCTTCCCTGGAGGGTTACATTGACAGAGTGGTGTCAGTCTGCTCTTCCCTGGGTGTGTTACATTGACAGAGTGAGGTTAGTCTGCCCTTCCCTGGGTGTGTTCCATTGACAGAGTGGCGTCAGCCTGTTCTCCCGGGGATTGTTACATTGACAGAGTGGGGTCAGTCTGTTCTTCCCTGGGTGTTTTACATTGACAGAGTGGGGACAGTCTGCTCTTTTATGGGTGGGTTACATTGACAGAGTGGGGTCAGTCTGCTCTTCCCTGGGTGTGTTACATTGACAGAGTGGGGTCAGTCTGCTCTTCCCTGGGAGGGTGACATTGACAGAGTGGGGTCAGTCTTCTCTTCCCTCGGTGTGTTACATTGACAGATTGGGGTCAGTCTGCTCTTCCCCAAGTTTGTTACATTGACACAGTGGGGTCAATCTGCTCTTCCCTGGGTGTGTTACATTGACAGAGTGGGGTCAGTCTGCTCTTCCCTGGGTGTGTTACATTGACAAAGTGGGTTCAGTCTGCTCTTCCATGGGTGTGTTTCATTGACAGAGTGGGGTCAGTCTGCCCTTCCCTGGGTGTGTTCCATTGACAGAGTGGGGTCAATCTGCTCTTCCCTGGGTGTGTAACATTGACAGAGTGTGGTCAATCTGCTCTTCCCAGGGCGTGTCACATTGACAGAGTATGGCCAGTCTGCTCTTTTATGGGTGTGTTACATTGACAGAGTGGGGTCAGTCTGCTATTCCCTGGGTGTGTTACATTGACAGAGTGGGGTCAGTCTGCTCTTCCCTGGGGGGGTTACATTGACAGAGTGGAGTCAGTCTGTTCTTCCCTGGGTGGGTAACATTGACAGAGTGGGGTCAGTCTGCTCTTCCCTGGGTGCGTTTCATTGACAGAGTGGGGTCAGTTTGCTCTTCCCTGGGTGTGTTACATTGACAGAGTGTGGTCAATCTGCTCTTCCCTGGGTGGGTAACATTGACAGAGTGGGGTCAGTCTGTTCTTCCCTGGGTGTGTTACATTGACAGAGTGAGGTCAGTCTGCTCTTCCCATGGCGTGTCACATTGACAGAGTGAGGTCAATCTGCTCTTCCCTGGGTGGGTAACATTGACAGAGTGTGGTCAGTCTGCTCTTCCCAGGGCGTGTCACATTGACAGAGTGGGGCCAGTCTGCTCTTTTATGGGTGTGTTACATTGACAGAGTGGGGTCAGTCTGCTATTCCCTGGGTGCGTTACATTGACAGAGTGGGGTCAGTCTGCTCTTCCCTGGGTGTGTTACATTGACAGAGTGGAGTCAATCTGTTCTTCCCTGGCTGTGTTACATTGACAGAGTGGGGTCAGTCTGCTCTTCCCTGGGTGTGTTACATTGACAGAGTGGGGTCAGTCTGTTCTCCAAGGGTTTGTTACATTGCAAGAGGGGGGTCAGTCTGCTCTTCCCAGGGTGTGTTACATTGACAGAGTGTGGTCAGTCTGCTCTTCTCAGGGCGTGTCACATTGACAGAGTGGGGTCAGTCTGCTCTTTTATGGGTGGGTTACATTGACAGAATGAATTCAGTCTGCTCTTCCCTGCGTGTGTTACATTGACAGAGTGTGGTCAGTCTGATCTTCCCTGGTTGTGTTGCATTGACAGAGTGAGTTCAGTCTGCTCTTCCCTGGGAGGGTTACATTGACAGAGTGGGGTCAGATTGCTCCTCCCTGGGTGTGTTACATTGACAGAGTGGGGTCAGTCTGTTCTTCCCTGGGTGTTTTACATTGACAGAGTGGGATCAGTCTGCTCTTCTCTGTGTGTGTAACATTGACAGAGTGGGGTCAGTCTGCTCTTCCCTGGAGGGTTACATTGACAGAGTGGTGTCAGTCTGCTCTTCCCTGGGTGTGTTACATTGACAGAGTGAGGTTAGTCTGCCCTTCCCTGGGTGTGTTCCATTGACAGAGTGGCGTCAGTCTGTTCTCCCGGGGATTGTTACATTGACAGAGTGGGGTCAGTCTGTTCTTCCCTGGGTGTTTTACATTGACAGAGTGGGGACAGTCTGCTCTTTTATGGGTGGGTTACATTGACAGAGTGGGGTCAGTCTGCTCTTCCGTGGGTGTGTTACATTGACAGAGTGGGGTCAGTCTGATCTTCCCTGGTTGTGTTACATTGACAGAGTGAGTTCAGTCTGCTCTTCCCTGTGTGTGTTACATTGAGAGAGTGGGGTCAGTCTGCTCTTCCCTGGGAGGGTGACATTGACAGAGTGGGGTCAGTCTTCTCTTCCCTCGGTGTGTTACATTGACAGATTGGGGTCAGTCTGCTCTTCCCCAAGTTTGTTACATTGACACAGTGGGGTCAATCTGTTCTTCCCTGGGTGTGTTACATTGACAGAGTGGGGTCAGTCTGCTCTTCCCTGGGTGTGTTACATTGACAGAGTGGGGTCAGTCTGCTCTTCCCTGGGTGTGTTACATTGACAGAGTGGGGTCAGTCTGCTCTTCCCTGGGTGTGTTACATTGACAAAGTGGGTTCAGTCTGCTCTTCCCTGGGTGTGTTACATTGACAGAGTGGGGTCAATCTGCTCTTCCCTGGGTGGGTAACATTGACAGAGTGGAGTCAGTCTGCTCTTCCATGGGTGTGTTTCATTGACAGAGTGGGGTCAGTCTGCTCTTCCCTGGGTGTGTTACATTGACAGAGTGGTGTCAGTCTGCCCTTCCCTGGGTGTGTTCCATTGACAGAGTGGGGTCAATCTGCTCTTCCCTGGGTGTGTAACATTGACCGAGTGTGGTCAATCTGCTCTTCCCAGGGCGTGTCACATTGACAGAGTATGGCCAGTCTGCTCTTTTATGGGTGTGTTACATTGACAGAGTGGGGTCAGTCTGCTATTCCCTGGGTGTGTTACATTGACAGAGTGGGGTCAGTCTGCTCTTCCCTGGGGGGGTTACATTGACAGAGTGGAGTCAGTCTGTTCTTCCCTGGGTGTGTTACATTGACAGAGTGGGGTCAGTCTGCTCTTCCCTGGGTGTGTTACATTGACTGAGTGGGGTCAGTCTGTTCTTCCCTGGGTGTATTACATTGACAGAGTGGAGTCAGTCTGTTCTTCCCTGGGTGTGTTACATTGACAGAGTGGGTTCAGTCTGCTCTTCCCTGGGTGTGTTACATTGACAGAGTGGGGTCAGTCTGTTCTCCCAGGGTTTGTTACATTGACAGAGTGGGGTCAGTCTGCTCTTCCCTTGCTATATTACAATGACAGAGTGGGGTCAGTGTGCACTTCCCTGTGTGTGTTACACTGACAGAGTGGGGGTCAGTCTGCTCTTCCCAGGGTGTGTTACATTGACAGATTGTGGTCAGTCTGGTCTTCCCTGGTTGTGTTACATTGACAGAGTGGGGTCAGTCTGCTCTTCCCTGGGTGTTTTAAATTGACAGAGTGGGGTCAGTCTGTTCTTCCCTTGGTGTGTCACATTGACAGAGTGGGGTCAGTCTACTCTTTTATGGGTTGGTTACATTGACAGAGTGGGGTCAGTCTGCTCACCCCTGGGTGTGTTACATTGACAGAGTGGGGTCAGTCTGCTCTTCCCTGGGTGTTTTAAATTGACAGAGTGGTATCTGTCTGCTCTTCCCTGGGTGTGTTACATTGACAGAGTGGGGTCAGTCTGTTCTCCCATTGTGTGTTACATTGACAGAGTGCGGTCAGTCTGCTCTTCCCTGGGTGTGTTACAATGACAGAGTGGTGTCAGTGTGCACATCACTGGGTGGGTTACATTGACAGAGTGGGGTAAGTCTGCAGTTCACTGTGTGAGTAATTTTGCAGAAGAGGACATTCTGCTCTTCTCTGGGTGGGTTACATTGAAAGAGTGAGGTCAGTCTGCTCTACCCTGGGTTTGTTACATTGACAGAGTTTGGTCAGTCTGCTCTTCCCTGGGTGTGTTACATTGACAGAGTTGGGTCAGTGTGCTCTTCCCAGGGCGTGTCACATTGACAGAGTGGGGTCAGTCTGCTCTTCCCTGGGTTTGTTACATTGACAGAGTGGGGTCAGTCTTCTCTTCCCTGGGTGTGTTACATTGACAGAGTGGGGTCAGTCTGCTCTTCCCCAAGTTTGTTACATTGACACAGTGGGGTCAGTCTGCTCTTCCCTGGGTGTGTTACATTGACAGAGTGGGGTCAATCTGCTCTTCCCTGGGTGTGTTTCATTGACAGTGTGGGGTCAGTCTGCTCTTCCCCAAGTTTGTTACATTGACAGAGTGGGGTCAGGCTGCTCTTCCCTGGGTGTGTTACATTGACAGAGTGGGGTCAATCTGCTCTTCCCTGGGTGGGTAACATTGACAGAGTGGGGTCAGTCTGCTCTTCCATGGGTGTGTTTCATTGACAGAGTGGGGTCAGTCTGCCCTTCCCTGGGTGTGTTCCATTGACAGAGTGGGGTCAATCTGCTCTTCCCTGGGTGTGTAACATTGACAGAGTGTGGTCAATCTGCTCTTCCCAGGGCGTGTCACATTGACAGAGTGGGGCCAGTCTGCTCTTTTATGGGTGTGTTACATTGACAGAGTGGGGTCAGTCTGCTATTCCCTGGGTGCGTTACATTGACAGAGTGGGGTCAGTCTGCTCTTCCCTGGGTGTGTTACATTGACAGAGTGGAGTCAGTCTGTTCTTCCCTGGGTGTGTTACATTGACAGAGTGGGGTCAGTCTGCTCTTCCCTGGGTGTGTTACATTGACAGAGTGGGGTCAGTCTGTTCTCCAAGGGTTTGTTACATTGCAAGAGGGGGGTCAGTCTGCTCTTCCCAGGGTGTGTTACATTGACAGAGTGTGGTCAGTCTGCTCTTCTCAGGGCGTGTCACATTGACAGAGTGGGGTCAGTCTGCTCTTTTATGGGTGGGTTACATTGACAGAATGAATTCAGTCTGCTCTTCCCTGCGTGTGTTACATTGACAGAGTGTGGTCAGTCTGATCTTCCCTGGTTGTGTTACATTGACAGAGTGAGTTCAGTCTGCTCTTCCCTGGGAGGGTTACATTGACAGAGTGGGGTCAGATTGCTCCTCCCTGGGTGTGTTACATTGACAGAGTGGGGTCAGTCTGTTCTTCCCTGGGTGTTTTACATTGACAGAGTGGGATCAGTCTGCTCTTCTCTGTGTGTGTAACATTGACAGAGTGGGGTCAGTCTGCTCTTCCCTGGAGGGTTACATTGACAGAGTGGTGTCAGTCTGCTCTTCCCTGGGTGTGTTACATTGACAGAGTGAGGTTAGTCTGCCCTTCCCTGGGTGTGTTCCATTGACAGAGTGGCGTCAGTCTGTTCTCCCGGGGATTGTTACATTGACAGAGTGGGGTCAGTCTGTTCTTCCCTGGGTGTTTTACATTGACAGAGTGGGGACAGTCTGCTCTTTTATGGGTGGGTTACATTGACAGAGTGGGGTCAGTCTGCTCTTCCGTGGGTGTGTTACATTGACAGAGTGGGGTCAGTCTGATCTTCCCTGGTTGTGTTACATTGACAGAGTGAGTTCAGTCTGCTCTTCCCTGTGTGTGTTACATTGAGAGAGTGGGGTCAGTCTGCTCTTCCCTGGGAGGGTGACATTGACAGAGTGGGGTCAGTCTTCTCTTCCCTCGGTGTGTTACATTGACAGATTGGGGTCAGTCTGCTCTTCCCCAAGTTTGTTACATTGACACAGTGGGGTCAATCTGTTCTTCCCTGGGTGTGTTACATTGACAGAGTGGGGTCAGTCTGCTCTTCCCTGGGTGTGTTACATTGACAGAGTGGGGTCAGTCTGCTCTTCCCTGGGTGTGTTACATTGACAGAGTGGGGTCAGTCTGCTCTTCCCTGGGTGTGTTACATTGACAAAGTGGGTTCAGTCTGCTCTTCCCTGGGTGTGTTACATTGACAGAGTGGGGTCAATCTGCTCTTCCCTGGGTGGGTAACATTGACAGAGTGGAGTCAGTCTGCTCTTCCATGGGTGTGTTTCATTGACAGAGTGGGGTCAGTCTGCTCTTCCCTGGGTGTGTTACATTGACAGAGTGGTGTCAGTCTGCCCTTCCCTGGGTGTGTTCCATTGACAGAGTGGGGTCAATCTGCTCTTCCCTGGGTGTGTAACATTGACCGAGTGTGGTCAATCTGCTCTTCCCAGGGCGTGTCACATTGACAGAGTATGGCCAGTCTGCTCTTTTATGGGTGTGTTACATTGACAGAGTGGGGTCAGTCTGCTATTCCCTGGGTGTGTTACATTGACAGAGTGGGGTCAGTCTGCTCTTCCCTGGGGGGGTTACATTGACAGAGTGGAGTCAGTCTGTTCTTCCCTGGGTGTGTTACATTGACAGAGTGGGGTCAGTCTGCTCTTCCCTGGGTGTGTTACATTGACTGAGTGGGGTCAGTCTGTTCTTCCCTGGGTGTATTACATTGACAGAGTGGAGTCAGTCTGTTCTTCCCTGGGTGTGTTACATTGACAGAGTGGGTTCAGTCTGCTCTTCCCTGGGTGTGTTACATTGACAGAGTGGGGTCAGTCTGTTCTCCCAGGGTTTGTTACATTGACAGAGTGGGGTCAGTCTGCTCTTCCCTTGCTATATTACAATGACAGAGTGGGGTCAGTGTGCACTTCCCTGTGTGTGTTACACTGACAGAGTGGGGGTCAGTCTGCTCTTCCCAGGGTGTGTTACATTGACAGATTGTGGTCAGTCTGGTCTTCCCTGGTTGTGTTACATTGACAGAGTGGGGTCAGTCTGCTCTTCCCTGGGTGTTTTAAATTGACAGAGTGGGGTCAGTCTGTTCTTCCCTTGGTGTGTGACATTGACAGAGTGGGGTCAGTCTACTCTTTTATGGGTTGGTTACATTGACAGAGTGGGGTCAGTCTGCTCACCCCTGGGTGTGTTACATTGACAGAGTGGGGTCAGTCTGCTCTTCCCTGGGTGTTTTAAATTGACAGAGTGGTATCTGTCTGCTCTTCCCTGGGTGTGTTACATTGACAGAGTGGGGTCAGTCTGTTCTCCCATTGTGTGTTACATTGACAGAGTGCGGTCAGTCTGCTCTTCCCTGGGTGTGTTACAATGACAGAGTGGTGTCAGTGTGCACATCACTGGGTGGGTTACATTGACAGAGTGGGGTAAGTCTGCAGTTCACTGTGTGAGTAATTTTGCAGAAGAGGACATTCTGCTCTTCTCTGGGTGGGTTACATTGAAAGAGTGAGGTCAGTCTGCTCTACCCTGGGTTTGTTACATTGACAGAGTTTGGTCAGTCTGCTCTTCCCTGGGTGTGTTACATTGACAGAGTTGGGTCAGTGTGCTCTTCCCAGGGCGTGTCACATTGACAGAGTGGGGTCAGTCTGCTCTTCCCTGGGTTTGTTACATTGACAGAGTGGGGTCAGTCTTCTCTTCCCTGGGTGTGTTACATTGACAGAGTGGGGTCAGTCTGCTCTTCCCCAAGTTTGTTACATTGACACAGTGGGGTCAGTCTGCTCTTCCCTGGGTGTGTTACATTGACAGAGTGGGGTCAATCTGCTCTTCCCTGGGTGTGTTTCATTGACAGTGTGGGGTCAGTCTGCTCTTCCCCAAGTTTGTTACATTGACAGAGTGGGGTCAGGCTGCTCTTCCCTGGGTGTGTTACATTGACAGAGTGGGGTCAATCTGCTCTTCCCTGGGTGGGTAACATTGACAGAGTGGGGTCAGTCTGCTCTTCCATGGGTGTGTTTCATTGACAGAGTGGGGTCAGTCTGCCCTTCCCTGGGTGTGTTCCATTGACAGAGTGGGGTCAATCTGCTCTTCCCTGGGTGTGTAACATTGACAGAGTGTGGTCAATCTGCTCTTCCCAGGGCGTGTCACATTGACAGAGTGGGGCCAGTCTGCTCTTTTATGGGTGTGTTACATTGACAGAGTGGGGTCAGTCTGCTATTCCCTGGGTGCGTTACATTGACAGAGTGGGGTCAGTCTGCTCTTCCCTGGGTGTGTTACATTGACAGAGTGGAGTCAGTCTGTTCTTCCCTGGGTGTGTTACATTGACAGAGTGGGGTCAGTCTGCTCTTCCCTGGGTGTGTTACATTGACAGAGTGGGGTCAGTCTGTTCTCCAAGGGTTTGTTACATTGCAAGAGGGGGGTCAGTCTGCTCTTCCCAGGGTGTGTTACATTGACAGAGTGTGGTCAGTCTGCTCTTCTCAGGGCGTGTCACATTGACAGAGTGGGGTCAGTCTGCTCTTTTATGGGTGGGTTACATTGACAGAATGAATTCAGTCTGCTCTTCCCTGCGTGTGTTACATTGACAGAGTGTGGTCAGTCTGATCTTCCCTGGTTGTGTTACATTGACAGAGTGAGTTCAGTCTGCTCTTCCCTGGGAGGGTTACATTGACAGAGTGGGGTCAGATTGCTCCTCCCTGGGTGTGTTACATTGACAGAGTGGGGTCAGTCTGTTCTTCCCTGGGTGTTTTACATTGACAGAGTGGGATCAGTCTGCTCTTCTCTGTGTGTGTAACATTGACAGAGTGGGGTCAGTCTGCTCTTCCCTGGAGGGTTACATTGACAGAGTGGTGTCAGTCTGCTCTTCCCTGGGTGTGTTACATTGACAGAGTGAGGTTAGTCTGCCCTTCCCTGGGTGTGTTCCATTGACAGAGTGGCGTCAGTCTGTTCTCCCGGGGATTGTTACATTGACAGAGTGGGGTCAGTCTGTTCTTCCCTGGGTGTTTTACATTGACAGAGTGGGGACAGTCTGCTCTTTTATGGGTGGGTTACATTGACAGAGTGGGGTCAGTCTGCTCTTCCGTGGGTGTGTTACATTGACAGAGTGGGGTCAGTCTGATCTTCCCTGGTTGTGTTACATTGACAGAGTGAGTTCAGTCTGCTCTTCCCTGTGTGTGTTACATTGAGAGAGTGGGGTCAGTCTGCTCTTCCCTGGGAGGGTGACATTGACAGAGTGGGGTCAGTCTTCTCTTCCCTCGGTGTGTTACATTGACAGATTGGGGTCAGTCTGCTCTTCCCCAAGTTTGTTACATTGACACAGTGGGGTCAATCTGTTCTTCCCTGGGTGTGTTACATTGACAGAGTGGGGTCAGTCTGCTCTTCCCTGGGCGTGTTACATTGACAGAGTGGGGTCAGTCTGCTCTTCCCTGGGTGTGTTACATTGACAGAGTGGGGTCAGTCGGCTCTTCCCTGGGTGTGTTACATTGACAAAGTGGGTTCAGTCTGCTCTTCCCTGGGTGTGTTACATTGACAGAGTGGGGTCAATCTGCTCTTCCCTGGGTGGGTAACATTGACAGAGTGGGGTCAGTCTGCTCTTCCATGGGTGTGTTTCATTGACAGAGTGGGGTCAGTCTGCTCTTCCCTGGGTGTGTTACATTGACAGAGTGGTGTCAGTCTGCCCTTCCCTGGGTGTGTTCCATTGACAGAGTGGGGTCAATCTGCTCTTCTCTGGGTGTGTAACATTGACAGAGTGTGGTCAATCTGCTCTTCCCAGGGCGTGTCACATTGACAGAGTATGGCCAGTCTGCTCTTTTATGGGTGTGTTACATTGACAGAGTGGGGTCAGTCTGCTATTCCCTGGGTGTGTTACATTGACAGAGTGGGGTCAGTCTGCTCTTCCCTGGGGGGGTTACATTGACAGAGTGGAGTCAGTCTGTTCTTCCCTGGGTGTGTTACATTGACAGAGTGGGGTCAGTCTGCTCTTCCCTGGGTGTGTTACATTGACTGAGTGGGGTCAGTCTGTTCTTCCCTGGGTGTATTACATTGACAGAGTGGAGTCAGTCTGTTCTTCCCTGGGTGTGTTACATTGACAGAGTGGGTTCAGTCTGCTCTTCCCTGGGTGTGTTACATTGACAGAGTGGGGTCAGTCTGTTCTCCCAGGGTTTGTTACATTGACAGAGTGGGGTCAGTCTGCTCTTCCCTTGCTATGTTACAATGACAGAGTGGGGTCAGTGTGCACTTCCCTGTGTGTGTTACACTGACAGAGTGGGGGTCAGTCTGCTCTTCCCAGGGTGTGTTACATTGACAGATTGTGGTCAGTCTGGTCTTCCCTGGTTGTGTTACATTGACAGAGTGGGGTCAGTCTGCTCTTCCCTGGGTGTTTTAAATTGACAGAGTGGGGTCAGTCTGTTCTTCCCTTGGTGTGTCACATTGACAGAGTGGGGTCAGTCTACTCTTTTATGGGTTGGTTACATTGACAGAGTGGGGTCAGTCTGCTCACCCCTGGGTGTGTTACATTGACAGAGTGGGGTCAGTCTGCTCTTCCCTGGGTGTTTTAAATTGACAGAGTGGTATCTGTCTGCTCTTCCCTGGGTGTGTTACATTGACAGAGTGGGGTCAGTCTGTTCTCCCATTGTGTGTTACATTGACAGAGTGCGGTCAGTCTGCTCTTCCCTGGGTGTGTTACAATGACAGAGTGGTGTCAGTGTGCACATCACTGGGTGGGTTACATTGACAGAGTGGGGTAAGTCTGCAGTTCACTGTGTGAGTAATTTTGCAGAAGAGGACATTCTGCTCTTCTCTGGGTGGGTTACATTGAAAGAGTGAGGTCAGTCTGCTCTACCCTGGGTTTGTTACATTGACAGAGTTTGGTCAGTCTGCTCTTCCCTGGGTGTGTTACATTGACAGAGTTGGGTCAGTGTGCTCTTCCCAGGGCGTGTCACATTGACAGAGTGGGGTCAGTCTGCTCTTCCCTGGGTTTGTTACATTGACAGAGTGGGGTCAGTCTTCTCTTCCCTGGGTGTGTTACATTGACAGAGTGGGGTCAGTCTGCTCTTCCCCAAGTTTGTTACATTGACACAGTGGGGTCAGTCTGCTCTTCCCTGGGTGTGTTTCATTGACAGTGTGGGGTCAGTTTGCTCTTCCCTGGGTGTGTTACATTGACAGAGTGGTGTCAGTCTGCTTTTCCCTGGGTGTGTTACATTGACAGAGTGAGGTTAGTCTGCCCTTCCCTCGCTGTGTTCCATTGACAGAGTGGCGTCAGTCTGTTCTCCCAGGGTTTGTTACATTGACAGAGTGGGGTCAGTCTGTTCTTCCCTGGGTGTGTTACATTGACAGATTGGGGTCAGTCTGCTCTTCCCCAAGTTGGTTACATTGACACAGTGGGGTCAGTCTGTTTTTCCCTGGGTGTGTTACATTGACAGATTGGGGTCAGTCTGCTCTTCCCTGGCTGTGTGACATTGACAGAGTGGGGTCAGTCTGCTCTTTTATGGGTGGGTTACATTGACAGAGTGGGGTCAATCTGCTCTTCCCTGGGTGTGTTACATTGTCAGAGTGGGGTCAGTCTGCTCTTCCCTGGGAGGGTTACATTGACAGAGTGGGGTCAGTCTGCTCTTCCCCAAGTGTGTTACATTGACACTGTGGGGTCATTCTGCTCTTCCCTGGGTGTGTTACAATGACAGAGTGGGGTCAGTGCGCACTTCCCTGGGTGTGTTACATTGACAGAGTGGGGGTCAGTCTGCTCTTCCCAGGGTGTGTTGCATTGACAGAGTGTGGTCAGTCTGCTCTTCCCAGGGCGTGTCACATTGACAGAGTGCGGTCAGTCTGTTCTTTTATGGGTCGGTTACATTGACAGAGTGGGGTCAGTCTGCTCTTCCCTGGGTGTGTTACAATGACAGAGTGGGGTCAGTGCGCACATCACTGGGTGGGTTACATTGACAGAGTGGGGTGAGTCTGCAGTTCACTGTGTGAGTAATTTTGCAGAAGAGGACATTCTGCTCTTCTCTGGGTGGGTTACATTGACAGAGTGAGGTCAGTCTGCTCTTCCCTGGGTTTGTTACATTGACAGAGTTTGGTCAGTCTGCTCTTCCCTGGGTGTGTTACATTGACAGAGTTTGGTAAATGTGCTCTTCCCAGGGCGTGTCACATTGACAGAGTGGGGTCAGTCTGCTCTTTTATGGGTGTGTTACATTGACAGAGTGAAGTTAGTCTGCTCTTCCCAGGGCATGTCACATTGACAGAGTGGGGTCAGTCTGCTCTTTTATGGGTGGGTTACATTGACAGAGTGGGGTCAGTCTGCTCTTCCCTGGGTGTGTAACATTGGCAGAGTGAGGTCAGTCTGCTCTTCCCTGGGTTTGTTACATTGACACAGTGGGGTCAGTCTGCTCTTCCCTGGGTGTGTTACATTGAGAGATTGGGGTCAGTCTGCTCTTCCCCAAGTTTGTTACATTGACAGAGTGGGGTCAGTCTGCACTTCCCTGGGTGTGTTACATTGACAGAGTGAGGTCAGTCTGCTCTTCCCTGGGTTTGTTACATTTACAGAGTTGGGTCAGTCTGCTTTTCCCTGGGTGTGTTACATTGACAGAGTGGGGTAAGACTGCAGTTGACTGTGTGAGTAATTTTGCAGAAGCGGTCATTCTGCTCTTCTCTGGGTGGGTTACATTGACAGAGTGAGGTCAGTCTGCTCTTCCCTGGGTGTGTTACAGTGACAGGGTGGGTTCAGTCTGCTCTTCCCTGGGTGTGTTACATTGACAGAGAGGGGTCAGTCTGCTCTTCCCTGGGTGTGTTACATTGACAGAGTGAGGTCAGTCTGCTCTTCCCTGGGTTTGTTACATTGACAGAGTGGGGCAGTCTTCTCTTCCCTGGGTGTGTTACATTGACAGATTGGGGTCAGTCTGCTCTTCCCTGGGTGTGTTACATTGACAGGGTGGGGAAATTGTGTACTTCCTTGCGTGTGTTAAATTGACAGTGTTGGGTCAGTCTGCTCTTCCCTGGGTGTGTTACATTGACAGAGTGGCGTCAGTCTGTTCTGCCCTGCGAGTGTTACAGTGACAGGGTGGTGTCAGTCTGCTCTCCCCTGAATGTGTTACATTGACAGAGTGGGGGTCAGTCTGCTTTTCCCAGTGTATGTTACATTGACAGAGTGTGGTCAGTCTGCTCTTCCCAGGACGTGTCACGTTGACAGAGTGGGGTCAGTCTGCTCTTTTATGGGTGGGTTACATTGACAGAATGAATTCAGTCTGCCCTTCCCTGCGTGTGTTGCATTGACAGAGTGGGGTCAGTCTGATCTTCCCTGGTTGTGTTACATTGACAGAGTGAGTTCAGTCTGCTCTTCCCTGGGTGTGTTACATTGACAGAGAGGGGTCAGTCTGCTCTTCCCTGGGTGTGTTACATTGACAGAGTGAGGTCAGTCTGCTCTTCCCTGGGTTTGTTACATTGACAGAGTGGGGCAGTCTTCTCTTCCCTGGGTGTGTTACATTGACAGATTGGGGTCAGTCTGCTCTTCCCTGGGTGTGTTACATTGACAGGGTGGGGAAATTGTGTACTTCCTTGCATGTGTTAAATTGACAGTGTTGGGTCAGTCTGCTCTTCCCTGGGTGTGTTACATTGACAGAGTGGCGTCAGTCTGTTCTTCCCTGGGAGTGTTACAGTGACAGGGTGGTGTCAGTCTGCTCTCCCCTGGGTGTGTTACATTGACAGAGTGGGGTCAGTCTGCTCTTCCCTGGGTGTGTTAAATTGACAGAGTGGGGTCAGTCTGTTCTTCCCTTGGTGTGTTTCATTGACAGAGTGGTATCTGTCTGCTCTTCCCTGTGTGTGTTACATTGACAGAAGGGTCAGTCTGTTCTCCCATTGTGTGTTACATTGACAGAGTGGGGTCACTCTGCTCTTCCCTGGGTGTGTTACAATGACAGAGTGGGGTCAATGTGTACTTCACTGGGTGGGTTACATTGACAGAGTGGGGTAAGTCTGCAGTTCACTGTGTGAGTAACTTTGCAGAAGAGGTCAGTCTGCTCTTCCCTGGGTTTGTTACATTGACAGAGTTTGGTCAGTCTGCTCTTCCCTGGGTGGGTTACATTGACACAGTTGGGTCAGTGTGCTCTTCCCAGGGCGTGTCACATTGACAGAGTGGGGACAGTCTGCTCTTTTATGGGTGGGTTACATTGACAGAGTGGGTTCAGTCTGCTCTTCCCTGGTTGTGTTACATTGACAGAGTGGGGTCAGTCTGATCTTCCCTGGTTGTGTTGCATTGACAGACTGAGTTCAGTCTGCTCTTCCCTGGGTGTGTTACATTGACAGAGTGGGGTCAGTCTGCTCTTCCCTGGGAGGGTTACATTGACAGAGTGGGGTCAGTCTTCTCTTCCCTGGGTGTGTTACATTGACAGATTGGGGTCAGTCTGCTCTTCCCCAAGTTTGTTACATTGACACAGTGGGGTCAGTCTGTTCTTCCCTGTGTGTGTCACATTGACAGAGTGGGGTCAGTCTGCTCTTCCCTGGGTGTGTTACATTGACAGAGTGGGGTCAGTCTGCTCTTCCCTGGGTGTGTTACATTGACAGAGTGGGGTCAGTCTGCTCTTCCCTGGGTGTGTTACATTGACACAGTGGGGTCAGTCTGCTCTTCCCTGGGTGTGTTACATTGACAGAGTGGGGTCAATCTGCTCTTCCCTGGGTGGGTAACATTGACAGAGTTGGGTCAGTCTGCTCTTCCCTGGGTGTGTTTCATTGACAGAGTGGGGTCAGTTTGCTCTTCCCTGGGTGTGTTCCATTGACAGAGTGGGGTCAGTCTGTTCTCCCAGGGTTTGTTACATTGACAGAGTGGGGTCAGTCTGTTCTTACCTGGGTGTGTTACATTGACAGAGTGAGGTCAGTCTGCTCTTCCCAGGGCGTGTCACATTGACAGAGTTGGGTCAATCTGCTCTTCCCTGGGTGGGTAAAATTGACAGAGTATGGTCAGTCTGCTCTTCCCAGGGCGTGTCACATTGACAGAGTGGGGCCAGTCTGCTCTTTCATGGGTGGGTGACATTGACAGAGTGGGGTAAGTCTGCTGTTCTCTGGGTGTGTTACATTGACAGAGTGGGGTCAGTCTGCTCTTCCCTGGGGGGGTTACATTGACAGAGTGGAGTCAGTCTGTTCTTCCCTGGGTGTGTTACATTGACAGAGCGGGGTCAGTCTGCTCTTCCCTGAGTGTGTTAAATTGACAGTGTTGGGTCAGTCTGCTCTTCCCTGGGTGTGTTACATTGACAGAGTGGCGTCAGTCTGTTCTTCCCTGGGAGTGTTACAGTGACAGGGTGGTGTCAGTCTGCTCTCCCCTGGGTGTGTTACATTGACAGAGTGGTATCTGTCTGCTCTTCCCTGGGTGTGTTACAATGACAGAGTGGGGTCAGTGTGCACATCACTGGGTGGGTTACATTGACAGAGTGGGGTAAGTCTGCAGTTCACTGTGTGAGTAATTTTGCGGAAGAGGACATTCTGCTCTTCTCTGGGTGGATTACATTGACAGAGTAAGGTCAGTCTGCTCTTCCCTGGGTTTGTTACATTGACAGAGTTTGGTCAGTCTGCTCTTCCCTGGGTGTGTTACATTGACAGAGTTGGGTCAGTGTGCTCTTCCCAGGGCGTGTCACATTGACAGAGTGGGGTCAGTCTGCTCTTTTATGGGTGTGTTACATTGACAGAGTGAGGTTAGTCTGCTCTTCCCAGGGCGTGTCACATTGTCAGAGTGGGGTCAGTCTGCTCTTTTATGGGTGGGTTACTTTGACAGAGTGGGGTCAGTCTGCTCTTCCCTTGGTGTGTAACATTGGCAGAGTGAGGTCAGTCTGCTCTTCCCTGGGTTTGTTACATTGACACAGAGGGGTCAGTCTGCTCTTCCCTGGGTGTGTTACATTGAGAGATTGGGGTTAGTCTGCTCTTCCCCTAGTTTGTTACATTGACAGAGTGAGGTCAGTCTGCTCTTCCCTGGGTTTGTTACATTTACAGTGTGTGGTCTGTCAACTCTTCCCTGGGTGTGTTACATTGACAGAGTGGGGTAAGACTGCAGTTGACTGTGTGAGTAATTTTGCAGAAGCGGTCATTCTGCTCTTCTCTGGGTGGGTTACATTGACAGAGTGAGTTCAGTCTGCTCTTCCCTGGGTGTGTTACATTGACAGAGTGGGGTCAGTCTGCTCTTCCGTGGGTGTGTTACATTGACAGAGTGAGGTCAGTCTGCTCTTCCCTGGTTGTGTTACATTGACAGAGTGGGGTCAGTCTGCTCTTCCCAGGGTGTGTTACATTGACAGAGTGAGGTCAGTCTGCTCTTCCCTGGGTTTGTTACATTGACAGATTGGGGTGAGTCTTCTCTTTCCTGAGTGTGTTACATTGACAGAGTGGGGTCAGTCTGTTCTTCCTTGGGTGTGTTAAATTGACAGTGTTGGGTCAGTCTGCTCTTCCCTGGGTGTGTTACATTGACAGAGTGGCGTAAGTCTGTCCTTCCCTGGGAGTTTTACAGTGACAGGGTGGTGTCAGTCTGCTCTCCCCTGGGTGTGTTACATTGACAGAGTGAGGTAAGTCTGCTCTTCCCTGGGTGTCTTAAATTGACAGAGTGGGGTCAGTCTGTTCTTCCCTTGGTGTGTTACATTGACAGAGTGGTATCTGTCTGCTCTTCCCTGGGTGTGTTACATTGACAGAGTGGGGTCAGTCTGTTCTCCCATTGTGTGTTACATTGACAGAGTGGGGTCAGTCTGCTCTTCCCTGGGTGTGTTACAATGACAGAGTGGGGTCAATGTGCACTTCACTGGGTGGGTTACATTGACAGAGTGGGGAAGTCTGCAGTTCACTGTGTGAGTAACTTTGCAGAAGAGGTCAGTCTGATCTTCCCTGGTTGTGTTACATTGACAGAGTGAGTTCAGTCTGCTCTTCCCTGGGTGTGTTACATTGACAGAGTGGGGTCAGTCTGCTCTTCCCTGGGAGGGTTACATTGACAGAGTGGGGTCAGTCTTCTCTTCCCTGGGTGTGTTACATTGGCAGATTGGGGTCCGTCTGCTCTTCCCCAAGTTTGTTACATTGACACAGTGGGGTCAGTCTGCTCTTCCCTGGCTGTGTTACATTGACAGAGTGGGGTCAGTCTGCTCTTCCCTGGGTGTGTTACATTGACAGTGTGCGGTCAGTCTGCTCTTCCCTGGGTTTGTTACATTGACAGAGTGGGGTCAGTCTGCCCTTCCCTGGGTGTGTTACATTGACAGAGTGGGGGTCAGTCTGCTCTTCCCTGGGTTTGTTACTTTGATAGGGTGTGGTCAATGTGCACTTCCCTGGGTGTGTTACATTGACAGAGTGGGGTCAGTCTGCTCTTCCCTGGGTGTGTTACATTGACAGAGTGGGGTCAGTCTGCTCTTCCCTGTGTGTGTTACATTGACAGATTGGGGTCAGTCTGCACTTCCCTGGGTGTGTTACATTGACAGAGTGGGGTCAGTCTGCTCTTCCCTGTGTGTGTTACATTGACAGAGTCGGGTCAGTGTGCACTTCCCTGGGTGTGTTACATTGACAGAGTGTGGTCAGTCTGCTCCTCCCTGGGTGTGTTACGTTGACAGAGTGGGGTCAGCCTGCTCTTCCCTGGGTGTGTTACAATGACAGAGTGGGGTCAGTCTGCACTTCCCTGGGTGTGTTACATTGACAGAGTGGGGTCAGTCTGCTCTTCCCTGTGTGTGTTACGTTGACAGAGTGGGGTCAGTCTGCTCTTCCCTGGGTGTGTTATATTGACAGAGTCGGGTCAGTCTGCACTTCCCTGGGTGTGTTACATTGACAGAGTGGGGTCAGTCTGCTCTTCCCTGGGTGTGTTACATTGACAGAGTGGGGTCAGTCTGCCCTTCCCTGGGTGTGTTACATTGACAGAGTGGGGGTCAGTCTGCTCTTCCCTGGGTTTGTTACTTTGACAGAGTGGGGTCAGTCTTCTCTTCCCTGGGTGTGTTACATTGACAGATTGGGGTCAGTGTGCACTTCCCTAGGTGGGTTACATTGACAGAGTTGGGTCAGTCTGCTCTTCAGTGCATGGGTCAGGTGACGGTTTACCTCTTTCATTGGGGTGGATGTCAAGGAGCATCTTAAACCGGAGAGGGATCGGGGGGAATTGGAGCCGTTTAGAGAGAGAGTACAGAAGGTAAGACAGCTCCGCTGTAAGCACGGTAGTTAATGCTGCCCCGTTTAAAATATTGAAGATGGCAGAGGGGCAGATGAGCTGAGACAGGGTGGGAGCTGGGCGATATTGATGATGTGGAAGGACAGTGTGTGTATCTGATCACATTCTGTCAGTCTGACTAATAGCAGTCATTCCTGACACTGGATTCACTGAGGGGTGAAGGCTACGTGAACAGAGTAGACTGTCCCTGTTATTCTGTTCCTGACTCTCCAGCTCCCAGTCTGTTAGTGACCTCTCAGTCTCCCGGGAAATGGGCTTTTTCCCAATTGTGCCGGATTCCTGGCCTTCATCCTTGGCCGAGCTGAGAGTTGATGGTCTGAGGAATATCATTCCCAAATGTCTCCTGTCCAAGATAATACCGATTAATGTGTCTGTGTATCCTCCAGTAATCTGTAAACATCATTGCTCAGGGCTGGAGGGACATGGATTGATGACATTGAGGATGTTATGAACCAGACCAAACTCCTCTGCCTTAAGGAAATGGTCTCGACCCCTTTTCCTGATTTCCTGAAGGGAAGTGTAAGGCGTTACAATGTGATTGGTCAAACTGCCAGGCCTGAATCAAAATACACTTTACTCCACACTATCGTTGTAACACAAACATAAGGAAGAAAGATTGGACAAACCGAACTCGATTGGAAACCTGAACCAAATGAACATTATTTAACTATAAACAGCAACTGTTCGGATATCGTAACATTCCATAAACCACACAATTCTGGTCTTTCTGCTATCGGGAGAATGAGGTGAAACTTGTAAAGATTCAGAAAAGATTTACAAGGATGTTTGCAGAGTCAGGATTTCTGACTGTTTTGAGGCTGGAGTTTATTTTATCCTTGTGTAGATTTGACACATTAACCCTCCCTCCCCACCACTACAGAAGCTGTTGGAACTGTTCAGTGTTTCCAGTGGCTTCTGTAATTATTTCAGGTTCCTGACTGGAGCAGTCTCTCACTTTTCGAACAAAACAAACCCATCCTTGTGCTGCAACCAATATTTCAATAAGAAATGGGAAGCAGCAGAGGGGAAAGCTTCTGAGATGCCGAGCAATGCTGCCCGGTTCCACACTGCAATTCACAGGAACCATCACCAGGAAAAGCAAGGAGCAATCTGACAGATCCGGTTTACCACAGAATGAAAGATTTATTTCCTCGATTTATCCCAGTGCCTTACCTTTAAAAGGCTGTTTACAAACCACAACACTGCAATGGCTGGGAATCGGACCCAGGTCAACTGCTTGGAAGACAGCTCTGCTCCCCACTATCCCACCATCACCCTCCTAACAGCTCCCTCCCCATTCCCAAACACACTTAACAAGGCTCGTGATCATCACCAACTGGATTGGGGCTGAAATCCAAACAGACACATCCTCTGTATCTAACCCAGTGATGGAGCTCTCCTGATTGAGTTTGATGTGAACAGGATGGGGGAAGTGGGGGATTTAATCAGTACCTAACGCCGAGCTCAAAATGGCCTGGGAATTTGAAATGCTGCAGTGTAGAGGGAGATTTACTCTGTATCTGACCCCATTCTCTACCTGCCCTGGGGATTTAAATGGAGACAGTTTAATGGGAGCTTTATTTTGTCTGGAACCCTGTGCTCCCTCTGCCCTGGGAGTGTTTGCTGGGATCACTGTCTAACCTCTGTGATATGGATCCTATGAAGATTGATGGGAGACAGTGTAAATGGAATTGTCAGGATCCAATTCCTTCACGTGGATGAGAGAAGGTGGGAAAAAATGATACCAGTGGGACTGAAGGGTCAGTAGCAGAATGAAGACACCATTGGCTCAGAGAGAGTAGACAGGAGAGAGGGTCATGAGGGTTTCAGACTGGAGGGAGCAACAGGCACATACAAGTTGGGAACTGTTTTCAGTAAAAGGCAATTGATCCCAGGTCACTGCAGAGTGTAAGAATCTGATGCCTTTCCCTCACTATCCCCCTCCAATCCCTGGGAAGATCTGCTCCCACACCATGTTCCATCCCAACTGCTGACTGTGTTACATACATTAATACATTGGAGCTGGGCAGAGGTGCTTTTAACCCTGGGATCTTGCTGTGTAACTTGCCTCCAAAATGCTCTTGCTCCCCCTTTCAACTAATCTTTTCCCTCTTTTATCCCGAGGAACCTTTGTTTGGAAAGCTGCAACGTGAAGATCCAAAATGTTCGAGTCCAGGAAAGAACAACCTCCAGAGGGGGAGCACTGGCCTGAGGCCTGAGGCCTGGTCGACAGGCTGCACCCCGTGGGGGCCCACAGTGAGTTGTGTGTTTATTTACCCCGAGGTTTAATCTCCTCTGGGGGACCCTGGGTTTTAGGGGCCTCTGGGTAACTGGCTCCTGTCAGATTGTGGCCCTGTCATTTTTAAAACAGGTTTGAAGCCTGGGGTTAAAGTTTGTCAATCGCCAGGATCTGAGAGGTAGGACTCTCTCAGGGTGGAATTAAAACCCAAATGCTGTGACCCTCTCTAAAGACTCCCTCTCTCACCCTTCTCTCTCACCCCTCTCTCTCTCACACCCCCTCTCTCAACCCCCCACACTCTCTCATTCCCTCAGTCTCTCACCCCCTCTCTCTCAACCCCTTGCTCTCTAAACCCCCCCACTCTCACCCCCCTCTCTCTCACTCCCCCTCTCTCTCACTCCCCCTCTCTCTCACCCCCCACTCCCTCACCCCCTCTGTCTCACCCATCTCTCTCCCCCCTCCCGCTCTCTCCACTCTCTCGCTCCCCCCTCTCTCGCCCTCCCCTCTCTCTTACCCTCCCCTCTCTCTCGCCCTCCCCACTCTCTCTCCCTCCCCTCTCTCGCCCTCCCCTCTTTCGCCCTCCCCTCTCACTCGCCCACCCCTCACTGGCTCTCCCCTCTCTCTCCCTGCCCCCTCTCTCTCTCCCTCCCCTCACTGACCCTCCCATCTCTCTCCGTCCCCCTCACTCTCCTTCCCCTCTCTTGCCCTCCCCTCCCTCTCACTCTCCCTCCCCTCTCAATCTCCCTCCCCTCTTACTCTCCCTCCCCCTCCACCCACCCAGCCTCCACTCTCTCTCCCACCCGCTCTCTCTCACGCTCTCTCCCCTCTTCTCTCTACCCCCTCCCCCTCTCACCTGTCTCACGCCCTCCACTCCCCCTCCTCTCTCTCCTCCCTCCTCTCTCTTCCTTCCTCTCTGACCCTCCTCTCTCCCCTCCTCTCTTTCCTCCTCTCTCCCCCTCCTCTCTCCCCTACTCTTTCTCCTCATTGCTCTCCTTCTCTATCTCTCCCTTATCCTCTCTCCCCTCCTCTCTCTTCGCACCTCTCTCTTCCCTCCTCTCGCCTCCTCTCTCTCCCACTCTCTCTCTCTCTTGCTCTCTCTCTCTCTCACTCTCTCTCCCCTCTCTCTCTGCACTCTCTCCCCTCTCTCTCCTTCCCCTCTTTCTCTCCCCGAACTTTCTCTCCCCCCACTCTCTCTCTCTGCCCACTCTCTGTGCCTCATCTCTCTGTCCTCTCCCTACCGTCCCCCCGTCCCCCTCTGTCCCCCACTCTCTGCATCCCCCATTCTCTGTCCCCCTCTCTCTGACCCCTTCTCTCTTCCCCACTCTGTACCCCTCTCTCTGCCCCCGACTCTCTGTCCCCCTCTATCTCCCCCACTCTCTGTGCCCCTGCTCTGTAGTCCTCTCTCTGTCCCCCCTCTCTCTCTGTCCCCCCTCTCGCTCTGTCCCCCTCTCTCTGTTCCCCTCTCTCTGTCCCCCTCTCTCTGTCCCCCTCTCTCTGTCCCCCTCTCTCTGTGCCCCTCTCTCTCCCACCCGCCTCACTATCCCCCCTCTTTGTCCTCCTCTCTCTCTGTTCCCCTCTCTCTCAGTCCGGCTCTCTCTGTTCCCCCTATCTCTGTCGCCCTCTCTCTCTCCCACCGCCTCTCTCAGACCCCCTCTCCCTCCCACCACATCTCTCTCTGTCCCCCTCTCTCTGTCTTCCCCTCTCTCTGTCCACCCTGTCTCTGTCCCACCTCTCTCTGTCCACTCTCTCTGTCCCCCTCTCTCTGTCCCCTCCACCTCTACCCCGCTCTCTGCCCCCCTCTCAGTCGCCCTCTCTCTGCACCATCTCTCTCTGCCCCCAGTCTGACCCCCTCTCTCTCTCTGTCCCTCACTCTCTCCATCTCCCCACTCTTTGTCCCCCACTCTCTGTCCCCCTCTCTCTGACCCCCTCTATCTCCCCCACTCTCTGTGCCCCTCTCTCTATCGCCCTCTCTCTGCCCCCTCCCCTTCCACCCGCCTCTCTCTGTCCCCCCTTTCTCTCTCCCCCCTCTGTGTCCCCCCTCTGTCCCCCCTCTCTGCCCCCTCAATCTCCCCCTCCCTCTAACCCCCTCTACCTCCCCCTCTTTTTGTCCTCCTCTATCTTCCCCACTCTCAGTACCCCCCCTCTCTCTACCCCTCCCTCTGATCCCCTCTACCTCGCCCTCTTTTTGTCCCCCTCTATCTCCCCCACTCTCAGTACCCCACTATCTGTCCCCCTCCCTCTGACCATCTCTACCTCCCCCTCTTTATCCCCCTCTTTTTGTCCCCCTCTATCTCCCCGACTCTCAGTACCCCCCTCTCTCTGTCCCACTCTCTGTCCCCCTCTCCGTGCCCCCCTCTCTGTGCCCCCCTCTCCGTGCACCCCTCTCCGTGCCCCCCTCTCTGTCCCCCTCTCTCTGTCCCCCTCTCTCTGTCCCCCTCTCTCTTCCACCCGCCTCGCTATCCCCCCTCTTTGTTCCCCCCCCCCGGCCCCCGTCTCTCTCAGTTCGGCTCTCTCATACCCCTTCTCTCACCCACCGCATCTCTCTCTGTCCCCCTCTCTCTGTCCCCCCTCTCTCTGTCCACCCTCTCTCTGTCTCCTCTCTCTGTCCCCCTCTCTCTGTCCCCCTCTCTCTCTGTCCCCCCTCTCCCTGTCCCCCCTCTCTCTGTCCACCCTCTCTGTCCCCCTCTCTCTGTCCCCTCTTTCTCTCCCCTGCTCTCTGCCACCCCCTCTGTCGCCCTGTCTCTGCTCCGTCACTCTCTGCCCCTCTCTCTAACCCCTCCTCTCTCTCTCTCCCCCACTCTCTCCATCCCCCCCACTCTCTGTCCACCTCTCTGACTCCCTCTCTCTGACCCCCCCTCTCTCCTCCACTCTGTACCCATCTCTCTGTCCCCCACTCTATATTGCCCTCTCTCTCTGTCACCCTGTCTCTGAGCCCCGCTATCTCCCACCTCTCTCTGTCCCCCCTCTCTCTATCCCCTCTCTCTCTGTCCCCCTCTCTCTCTGCCCCCTCTGTCTCTCTGTCCCCTCTCTCTCTGTCCCCTCTCTCTCTGTCACCCTCTCTCTGTCGCCATTTCTCAGCCCCCCTCTCTCACTGTCGCCCTCTGTCTCTGACCCCCTCTCTTGCTGTCCCCCTCTATATCACCCTCTCTCTGTCCCCCTCTCTCTGACCCCCTCGATCTCCTCCACATTCTGTGCCCCTCTCTCTGTCGCCCTCTCTCTGTCACCCTCTCTCTGTACCCCCTCTCTCTCTGTCCCCCCTCTGTCTCCCCCACTCTCTCTGTCCCCCTCTATCTCCCCCTCTCTCTGACCCCCTCTATCACCCCCTCTTTTTGTCCTACTCTCTGTCCACCTCTATCTCCCCCACTCGCTGTACCACTATCTCTGTACTCTTCGCTCTGAACCCCTCTATCTACCCCTCTCTCTGTGCCTCTCTCTCTGTCCCCCTCCCTTTGTCAACCTCTATCTCCCCTTTCTCTGTCCCCCTCTCTCTCTGCCCCGCTCTCTCTCTGTCCCCCTCTCTCTCTGCCCCGCTCTCTCTCTGTCCCCCTCTCTCTCTCTGTCCCCCTCTCTGTCCCCCTCTCTGTGCCCCCCTCTCTGTGCCCCCCTCTCTGTGTCCCCCTTTCTGTTCCCCCTCTCTCTGTCCCCCTCACTCTGTCCCCCTCTCTCTGTCCCCCTCGCTCTCTGCCTCCTCTCTCTGTCCCCCTCTCTCTGACCCGCTCTCTCTGACCCACTCTAGCTCCCCCACTCTCTGTGCTCGTCTCTCTGTCGCCCTCTCTCTGCCCTCCTCTCCCTTCCACCTGCCTCTCTCTTCCCCCCCTCGCTCTGACCCCCTCTCTCTCTGTCCCGCTCTCTCTCTGTCCCCCTCTCTCTCTCTGTCCCCCTCTCTGTCCCCCTCTCTGTGCCCCCCTCTCTGTGCCCCCCCTCTCTGTGTCCCCCTTTCTGTTCCCCCTCTCTCTGTCCCCCTCACTCTGTCCCCCTCTCTCTCTGTCCCCTTCTCTCTGTACCCCCCCTCTCTGTCCCACCTCTCTCTGTCCCCCCTCTGTCTGTCCCCCCTCTCTCTCTGTCCTCCCCTCTGTCCCCCTCTCTCTCTGTCCCCCCCTCTCTCTCTGTCCCCCCTCTGTCTGTCCCCCTCTCTCTCTGTCCCCCCCTCTCTCTGCCCCCCTCTCTCTCTGCCCCGCTCTCTCTCTGTCCCCCCCCTCTCTCTCTGTCCCCCTCTCTGTCCCCCTCTCTGTGCCCCCCTCTCTGTGCCCCCCTTTCTGTGTCCCCCTTTCTGTTCCCCCTCTCTCTGTCCCCCTCACTCTGTCCCCCTCTCTCTGTCCCCCTCGCTCTCTGCCTCCTCTCTCTGTCCCCCTCTCTCTGTCCCCCTCTATCTGTCCTCCTCTCTCTGTCCCCTCTATCTCTACCCCGCTCTCTGCGCCCCTCTCTTTCGCCCTCTCTCTGCTCCGTCTCTCCCTGTCCCCCTCTCTGACCCCCTCTCTCTCCCACCCGCCTCTCCGTCTCTGTCCCTCTCTCTGTCCCCCCCCCCGTCCCCCCCCTCTCTGTCCCCCCTCTCTCTGTCCCCCCTCTTTCGGTCCACCCTGTTTCTGTCCCTCCCTCTCTCTGTACGTCTCTCTCTGACCCGCTCTCTCTGACCCTCTCTAGCTCCCCCACTCTCTGTGCTCGTCTCTCTGTCGCCCTCTCTCTGCCCTCCTCTCCCTTCCACCTGCCTCTCTCTTCCCCCCCTCGCTCTGACCCCCTCTCTCTCTGCCCCGCTCTCTCTCTGTCCCCCCTCTCTCTCTCTGTCCCCCTCTCTGTGCCCCCCTCTCTGTGCCCCCCTCTCTGTGCCCCCCTCTCTGTGTCCCCCTTTCTGTTCCCCCTCTCTCTGTCCCCCTCACTCTGTCCCCCTCTCTCTCTGTCCCCTTCTCTCTGTCCCCCCCTCTCTCTGTCCCACCTCTCTCTGTCCCCCCTCTGTCTGTCCCCCCTCTCTCTCTGTCCCCCCCTCTGTCCCCCTCTCTCTCTTTCCCCCCCTCTCTCTGTCCCCCTCTCTCTCTGCCCCGCTCTCTCTCTCTGTCCCCCTCTCTCTCTCTGTCCCCCTCTCTGTCCCCCTCTCTGTGCCCCCCTCTCTGTGCCCCCCTCTCTGTGTCCCCCTTTCTGTTCCCCCTCTCTCTGTCCCCCTCACTCTGTCCCCCTCTCTCTGTCCCCCTCGCTCTCTGCCTCCTCTCTCTGTCCCCCTCTCTCTGTCCCCCTCTATCTGTCCTCCTCTCTCTGTCCCCTCTATCTCTACCCCGCTCTCTGCGCCCCTCTCTTTCGCCCTCTCTCTGCTCCGTCTCTCCCTGTCCCCCTCTCTGACCCCCTCTCTCTCTCTCTCTCTCTCTCTGTCCCACACTCTCTCCATCTCCCCACTGTCTGTCTCCCCCTCTCTCTGACCCCATCTATCTCCCCCACTCTCGGTGCCTCTCTCTGTCGCCCTCTCTCTGCCCCTCTCTCCCTTCTACCTGCCTCTCTCTGTCCTCCTCTCTCTCTGTCCTCCTCTCTCTCTGACCTCCTCTCTCTGTCCTACTCTCTCTGTCCACATCTCTCTCTGTCCCTCTCTCTCTCTGTTCCCCTCTCTCTCTGTCCCCACCTCTCTCCGTCCCCCCAACTCTCCGTCCCCCCCCTCTCTCTGTCGCCCTCTCTCTGCCCCCATCTCTCTGATTCCCTGTCTCTCCCCCACTCTGTACTCCTCTCTCTGTCCCTCACTCTCTGTCCCCTCTCTCTGTCCCCCTCTATATCTCCGTCTCTCTGTCCCCCTCTCTGACCCTCTCTCTCTGCCCCCTCACTCTGTCCCCTTCTGTCTGCCCCATCTCTCTCTGCCCCTCTCTCTCTGTCCCCCACTCTCTCTGTCACCGTCTCTCTGTCGCCATTTCTCTGCCCCCCCTCTCACAGTCCCCCTCTGTCTCTGACTCCTTCTCTCGTAGTGCCCCTCTATATCACCCTCCCTCTGTCCCCCTCTCTCTGACCCCCTCTATCTCCCCCACTCTCTGTGACACTCTCTCTGTCGCCCTCTCTCTGTCCCCCCTCTCTCTGTCAACCCCTCTCTGCCCCTCTCTCTACCCCCCATGCCCCCCCACTCTCAGTCCCCCCAACTCTCTGTCCACCCCATCTCTCTGTCCCCTCTATCTCCCCGACTCTCTGTGCCCCTCTCTCTGTCCCCCTCCCTTTGACCATCTCTGTCTTCCCCTCTCTCTGTCCCCGCCTCGCTCTCAGTCCGGCTCTCTCTCTGCCCCCTCTCTCTGTCCCCCTCTCTCTGTCCCGCGCTCTCTCTGCCCCCTCTCTCTGTCCCCCTCTCTCTGAACCCCCCTCTCTCTGTCCCCCTCTCTCTGTCCCCCTCTCTCTGTCCCCCTCTCTCTCTGTCGCCCTCTCTCTCTTTCCCTCTATCTCTCCCCCGCTCTCTGCCCCCTCTCTCTG
>NC_092751.1:49434552-49452052 GCF_047496795.1 Chiloscyllium punctatum
GGGCTGGAGGATATAGTGCAGAGACTAACTCACCTTTTAACTGACTGCTGTAATGCAACAGCAAGATCCCACTCTAAAACCATCGCCAATTACACACACTGTCCTTCTCCCTCCATATACGTCCTTCTCTCTCTCTTCCCCACCCTCTCTCTCACACTGTCCTTCTCTCACTCTCTCTGTCTCCCTGACTCTCACTGCCCATCTCTCTCTCCACACTTTCTCCATCTCCACTCTCTCCATGTCTCTCTCTCTTTTTGTCACTCTCCCTTTCTCTTTTTCTCTATCTCAGACTCACTCAGAAACATACTCCATGTACCTTCCACTCACCCCGTCCCAACAGTTGGGGTAAATCCTGTGAGAGACCAGGCACTGAGGCAAACTCTTCGCAATGCCCCTTCCCCAGTCACTGGGACAGAGCAGATTGGTCCAGGGAGAAACAGTGAGAGAAACTATAGGAGAGAAAGAGAGATGGACAGACACTGAGAGGGAGGGAGAGAACAAGAGAAAGACAGGCAGGCAGAGAGATGGTGAGAAAGTGAGAATAACTGAGAGAGAGAGCAGGAGAGAGACAGACAGAGAGAGAGTGAAACTCCAGAAGAGAAATACAATGTCAGACTGATACAACATAAAAATTGGGGAGAAAGACAGTAAGAGAAGGTCAGACAGACAGCAAGACAGAAATCCCAGGGAGAGATATTGGACAGAGAGTGGAGTTGCAACAGCAGAGAGATAGATCGGAGAGAGTTGGATGATGGTGGAAGGGGGGAGGTGGGGGTGGAGTTGCTCTGATGCAGCGAGAATGATGTCCAGGCAAGAATAGCAAGATCCCACAGAACTGAGAGATAGATGCAAGTAGAGATGAGCAAGGTGTTGATTTTGTGAAAGATTGAATGATTGAGCATTCCTGAAAAAACCTGATGAGATGACAAAGAGGGAAAGGGAATGCACCGGGAAATGTAAACAGGGCAGAGATGTGAAGGATGTTGAGAGATAGGGATTGAAGGAAAGACGTGGGAGAGAGAACTGGGAACACAGAAATAGACAGGAGAGCTGCAGTGAGAGAGGGAAGCAGTGAACTCTGTGGGATCAGACCCCTCTCTAGCATTTTGCTCCTTTGTCTCTCCCCAGTGCAGAGCTCGCCCCTTGTGGCAAAATTCCCACAGAGAGCCTGAATCCCACAATTCTTGTCTGTGTGTGTGTGTGCGTGTGCGTGTGTGTGTGTGTTCGCTCTCTCTGATTCCAGCTACTGTCTGATGATTCCTCATGGCAGAATAATTTGATTCTCTGTCTTTGTATTGTCCTAGTTTCAGCTCCCAAATCAAATGTTGAATCATCCACGATCCTATTGAATAGCAGAGCAGACTCGAGGGGCTGAATGGTCTCCTCCTGTTCCTATTTCAAATGGTCTGATGTTCTTAATGCTATCTCCCAGCTCTTGGCCCACACACTGGCGGTTATGACTCCACAAGGCCCTGATCTGTAGACTGCTGCACTCTTCCGTGAGTCTTGGAGTTAACCAGCCTGATTTGGATTGGAGTTGCAGCCTCAGTGAGAAGTGAAATCTCCTCGAGGTACCCCTCAGTCTCTCACTGTAAGGTGGAGCAGGCCTGGGGAAGCAAACAACAGGCCAGGTCTGCCCTGTCCTCCAGCTCCATTTCAGAAGGCCACATGGGAGGGGCTTGGTTCCTTCATCAGCTTCCCGTGCTCTCCCTTCTGGGTTAGGGTGGGGGGCCGAATGGCCTTGCTCCTGGCACTTATTGAGGTGCAGACTGGCTATGATTGGGTTATACACGGCATGCCCCTGGAGTGAGGTTGGTTAGCTCATTTGGCTGGTCATTTAGCTTACCACACTAGCTAAAGTTACTCTGAAAGACTCTCCTTCCAAACCTCTCCTTTCAGCTGGGCCCTGGTGACGCTCTGATTAAATCCCCACCAGACCCCACTCTCTAATGAGGAGCTGTCCCATGCTCTGGTAAGACTATGGTGACATTACATTGGTTTGTACCTGGAGCACTGTGTGCAGGACTATTCACTGCATTGCCAGAGGGATGTTAGTGTGTGGGGAAGGTTTACTGGATGAATCCCCACTGGAATGAACAGCACTCTCCCCCAGTAAAGCCACCCTGACAGATTTTGTGTCATTGGAGACACAAGGACCAATTCAGCTGGATTTTATATTCATGAGCACCTGATAAGATTGGCTAGGTTACACACACACACACACACACACACACACACACACATACACACACACACATACACACACACACACACACACACACACACACAAACACACACTCTCACTTTCAAATACACACTCTCACTCCCTCAAACACACACACATTCCTCCCATTCACACGCACACAAACACACACACAGACAGACACTCGCTCTCTGTCTCTCTCTCTCTCTCACACACACACAGATACACACTCACACAACCACGATTACTGTACAAACGTGGAGGAAGGTTCGATGGAGAGATTACTTCTCGTAGGACTGAACCCTGATCTCACATGATGACTGCTCTAGGGAGACTGACAGCAACTGCAAGTGACTTGTTGGATCTTCCTGTGCACTGCATCTTGCATCGACAGCGTTGGTCTGTTTGGGTGCCTGCTTTTCTGAAGCGTCTCCAAGCAACAAGTGACCATACATTGACAACAGTTTTTCTCCAATCCATGTTTAAGACACATGGTGATGTTATTTTTCACTGATTGTTTAAAAAGATCTGAATCTTCTAAAATGGACGTGGCCTCCATCCCAAACCATTTCCACAAGCCACGCTTACCATCCCTCATCAATCTTTCCTTTTCCAAATGCATGTAAATTGTCTCTCAGAATGCCCTCCAACAGCTTACCCACCACTGACCTCAGGCTAACAGCTCCATAGTTCAATGGCTGTTCCTTGCAGCCTTACTTCAATAATGTAGCATTACATCATTAACCACTCTCCAGTCTTCAGGCGCCTCACCCGTTGTCACTGATCGGTCCATCTGACAAGGCCATCGCCATCCTTCTGTCATCTAAGACTCATCCTCAGTATTTATCACCCAACCAATCTTCATATCATTCATGAACCCAATGATTAACCATCCACCATTCAAATCTAAATCTTTTCCATCAACGACATCAGCAAGACCCCAACAGTGAGACATGAACAGACAGAGATTTCTAATTGGGCCATCACTGTCTGCTTCCTGCCACTCAGCATTCTGCACCAAATTCCTTGGATCTTGAGTGTTTATGTTCACTATCAGTTTCCAATATGGATCCTGATAAAAGCCTGACTGACCTCCAAGCAGATGACAGGAAAGTATTGCCCTTGTTTACACACCTGGTCACCTCCTTAAAAAGTGCAATCCCATTGGTTAGACCTGACCCCTCCTGAACACAACCATTCTGACTGGTCTTCATGAGCTCCAGTCTCTTTAAATGCTGATTAATTCTATCTCCCAAAATTGCTTCCAACAGACGCCCCACCCACGATATTAGCCTGACTGGCCTGTAGCTGCCTGGCATATCTCATGTTCCTTCTTGAATAACAGTACCACATGGTCAGTCCGACGACACCTCTCCTGTGGCCAGAGGGGATTTGAAAATGTTTGCAAGTGTACCTGTTCCTTCCTCCATCACCTCATTCGGTAAACTGAGATACATTTCCACCGTCTTTGGAGATTTATTGGGTTTTAAGAAGGCCACACCACTCAGAACCATCTCTCTCTCTATACATGCTCATTCATTTAATTGTATCACAGAGCATCTTCACAATTTCATATCAACCCTGTCCCAATGAACATTGACAAAATGAATCCATTCACTGTAGCCTCTGGGTCCATGCACAAATTCTCACTGTGTTCCACAACCTACTCTTTCTGTCATTATCAAATCACCCTTAGGTAAGGTACTTTCAGATTTTTATTTCCTCTCTTAGCACTCCTGTCTCCCAGGCAATTCGCCTGCGATACGACTTGGAGGAGTGTGGGATGTCATTCTGGATGTGGATTAGCATTGGGAAGCTCAGAAATAAGGAATACCCGACTGTGCTGAGTGTGGAGCAGTGGGATTCATTTGGGATGGGCACATGGAAGCTGAGGAATAAACCTCATCCCTGCAGCATGAAAATATCCCTTTGAGCTGGCAGGTCAGTCACACCAAACGAAAACTTGATCCCTGGGAAAAGAGGGTGGTAACCAAATGAAGGCGGTCTGTTTGTACACAGTCTCTGGAATCTGGAGGTGGGAATCATTGCTGAGCAGGGTATGCAGGAAGCAGAGGCAGAAATGTACTGAACAATTTCAGATATTCCTCTTTGGCCACAAGATATGGGAGCAGAAATTAGGCCATTCAGCCCATCTGATAGTGTGGCACTCACTCAGTCCTGACTCTGTTACAATGCAAGTATCCCCCAGACTGATGCGCTGACACTTCAGCACTCCCTCAGTCATGATCCTCTGACAGTGCGGCACTCCCTCAGTACTGACCCTCTGACAGTGCAGCACTCCCTCAGTGCTGACCCTCTGACAGTGCAGCACTTCCTCAGTACTAACCCTCTGACAGTGCAGTACTCCCTCAGTGCTGACTCTCTGACAGTGCAGCACTCCCTCATGACTGACTCTCTGACAGTGCAGCACTCCCTCAGTACTGACCCTCTGACAGTGAGCACTCCCTCAGTACTGACCCTTTGAGAGTGCAGTATTCCCTCAGTACTGACCCTCTGACAGTGCAGCACTCCCTCAGTACTGACCCTCTGACAGTGCAGCACTCCCTCAGTACTGACCCTCTCACACTGCGGCGCTCCATCATTACTGACACTCTGACACTGCAGCACTCCCTCAGTACTGACCCTCTCACACTGCGGCGCTCCATCAGTACTGACCCTCTGACAGTGCAGCACTCCCTCAGTACTGACCCTCTGACAGTGCAGCACTCCCTCAGTACTGACCCTCTCACACTGCGGCGCTCCATCAGTACTGACCCTCTGACAGTGCAACTCTCCCTCGGTACTGACACTCTGACACTGCAGCACTCACTCAGAAATGACCCTCTGACAGTGAAGCACTCCCTCAGTACTGACCCTCTGACAGTGCAGCGCTCCCTCAGTACTGACACTCTGACACTGCAGCACTCCCTCAATACTGACCCTCTGACAGTGCAGCTCTCCCTCAGTACTGACCATCTTACAGTGCATCACTCCCACAGTACTAACCCTCTGACAGTGAAGCACTCCCCCCGTACTGACCCTCCGACAGTGCAGCTCTCCCTCAGTACTGACCCTCTGACAGTGCATCACTCCCTCAGTACAGACCCTCCGACAGTGCAGCTCTCCCTCAGTACTGACCATCGTACAGTGCATCACTCCCAAAGTACTAACCATCTGACAGTACAGCACTCCCTAGGTACTGACCCTCTGGCAGTGCAGCACTCCATCCGGGCTTCATGGTCATTTCAGACATGATAGAGATTGAACCAACAATGTTAGCATCACGAACCTGTTAGCTTAGGTTAATGACACCCCTTTGTAGCAGAGGGATTCAATCCCTCTGACAGTGCAGCACTCCCTCCACACTAACCCTCTAACAATGCTGCACTCCCTCCACACTGACCCTCTGACAATGCTGCACTCCCTCCACACTGACCCTCTGACAATGCTGCACTCCCTCCACACTGACCCTCTGACAATGCTGCACTCCCTCCACACTGACCCTCTAACAATGCTGCACTCCCTCCACACTAACCCTCTAACAATGCTGCACTCCCTCCGTACTGATCCTCTGACAATGCTGCACTCCCGCCACACTGACCCTCTGACAATGCTGCACTCCCTCCGTACTGATCCTCTGACAATGCTGCACTCCCTCCACACTGACCCTCTGATAATGCTGCACTCCCTCCACACTGACCCTCTGACAATGCTGCACTCCCTCCACACTGATGCTCTGACAATTCTGCACTCCCTCCATACTGACTGTCCGACAATGCTGCACTCCCCCCACACTGATCCTCTGACAATGCTGCACTCCCTCCACACTGATCCTCTGACAATGCTGCACTCCCTCCACACTGATCCTTTGACAATTCTGCACTCCCTCCACACTGATCCTCTGATAATTCTGCACTCCCTCCACACTGTCCCTCTGACAATGCTGCACTCCCTCCACACTGATCCTTTGACAATGCTGCACTCCCTCCACACTGACTGTCTGACAATGCTGCACTCCCTCCACACTGACCCTCTGACAATGCTGCACCCCCTCCACATTGATCCTCTGATAATGCTGCACTCCCTCCACACTGATCCCCTGACAATGCTGCACTCCCTCCACACTGACCCTCTGACAGTGCAGCGCTCCCTCAGTACTGACCCTCTGACAGTGTAGCACTCCCTCAGTACTGACCCTCTGACAGTGCAGCACTCCCTCAGTACTGACTCTCTGACAGTGTAGCACTCCCTCAGTAAGGACCCTCTGACAGTGCAGCACTCCCTCAGTACTGACCCTCTGGCAGTGCAGCACTGCCTCAGTACTGACCCTCTGACAGTGTAGCACTCCCTCAGTACTGACACTCTGGCAGTGCAGCACTCCCTCAGTACTGATCCTCTGATAGTGATGCACTCCCTCAGTACTGACTCTCTGACAGCGTGGAAGTGGCCCTATACTGACCCTCCGACAGTGTGGCCCAATCTCAGGCCAAAACCTCTGACAATACTGCACTCCATCATAACTGACTCTCTTACAGTACAGCACTGTATCAGAACTGACACTCTGACAGTACAGCACTCCCTCAGTACTGACTCATTGACAGTGTAGCACTCCCTCAGCACTGACCCATTGACAGTGTAGCACTCCCTCAGTACTGACCCATTGACAGTGTAGTACTCCCTCAGTACTGACCAATTGACAGTGTAGTACTCCCTCAGTACTGACCCATTGACAGTAGCACTCCCTCAGTACAAACCCTCTGGCTCGGTCCTGTACCTCTGACAGTCCAGCAGTGCCTCAGTACTGACCAGCTGACAGTGTAGCACTCTCTCTGTACTGACCATCTGACAGTGTGGCGCTCTCTCTGTACTGACCCTCTGACAGTGTGGCACTCCCTCTGTGCTGACCCTCTGACAGTGTGGCACTCCCTCTGTGCTGACCCTCTGACAGTATGGCGCTCCCTCTGTGCTGACCCTCTGACAGTATGGTGCTCCCTCAGTACTGACCCTCTGTCATTTTCAACCCACACTTTGCTTCTTCATTACGCTGATTTGAACAGAGGTAAAGAAACAGAGTTAGTGATCATCCACCGTCACCCTGTTATAAAACTTATTTTCAAATGTGGCTTGTATGTGATTCCCACACCCTCTAATAGTTGCCTGGAAGGTCGGGGTGAGCTGTACTCTCCTGCTGCAGTCCTTGGGTGTCCCACAGTGATGTTAGGGAGGGAGCTCCAGGAGTTTGACCTGAACCATGTAAAGAGCTCTCTTACTGGAGTGCCCTTTTTAAAGTTGGGAAGTTATTATAGACCAGGAGGACCCGAGAGCTGCTGTCTTGTCAGAGAGAGAGGCCTGGTGGGTTACACACCTCAGGTGAGGGGAGAGGTTGAGAAGCTGGGGCCTTGATGGTGGATGGTCACTAACTCTGTTTCTTTACCTCTGTTCAAATCAGCGTAATGAAGAAGCAAAGGGTCAGTTGAAAATGACAATGATATCCTTTCGTAGGTTGGTGTTTATTAGAGTTTGTATCAACAGTATGAATGTTTGAGCACTTATTCAAGGGCATGCAGGTAGCTGCCAGAGGAAATGATGGGGGCTGGTATAATTGCGACATTTAAAAGGCATCAGGATGAGTATGTGAACAGGAAGGGTTTAGAGGGATATCAGCCAAGTGCTAGCAAATGGAATGAAATGAGATGAGAATATCTGGTTGGTATGGACAAGTTGGACAGGAGCGTCCATTTCCAAGCTGTGCATCTCTGTGACCCTGTGCTTCTGAATAGTCTATTGCAGAGAGTTTCATCTCAGTGATTCTGTGCCTCTGAATAGTCTATTGCAGAGAGTTTCAGACAGGGTTTGGTTTGTGTGTCTCTCTCATGCTTCCTCAGAATCTGCAAACCCTATGTCTCCAAATTTCCACAAGACTCTGTGAAATAGAAAAAAAGTCGGTCAGTGCTGAGGGAGTGCTGCACTGTCGGAAGGTCAACACTGAGGGAGTGCTGCACTGGCGGAAGGTCAGTACTGAGGGAGTGCTGCACTGACAGAGGGTCAGTACTGAGGGAGTGCTGCACTGTCAGAGGGTCAGTACTGAGGGAGTGCTGCACTGTCGGAAGGTCAACACTGAGGGAGTGCTGCACTGTCAGAGGGATTGAATCCCTCTGCTCCAAAGGGGGGTCATTAACCTGAGCTAACAGGTTCGTGATGCCAACATTGTTGGTTCAATCTCTATCATGTCTGAAATGACCATGAAGCCCTGATGGAGTGCTGCACTGCCAGAGGGTCAGTACCTAGGGAGTGCTGTACTGTCAGAGCGTCAGTACTGAGGGAGAGCTGTACTGTCAGAGCGTCAGTACTGAGGGAGAGCTGCACTGTCAGAGGGTCAATACTGAGGGAGTGATGCACTGTCAGAGGGTCAGTACTGAGGGAGTGCTGTACTGTCAGAGGGTTAGTACTGTGGGAGTGTTGCACTGTAAGATGGTCGGTGCTGAGGGAGTGCTGCACTGTCAGAGGGTCAGTACTGATGGAGTGCTGCACTGTCAGAGGGTCAGTACTGAGGGAGTGCTGCACTGTCAGAGGGTCAGTACTGAGGGAGTGCCACACTGTGAGAGGGTCAGTACTGAGGGAGTGCTGCACTGTCAGAGGGTCAGTACTGAGGGAGTGCTGCACTGTCAGAGGGTTAGTACTGAAGGAGTGATGCACTGCCAGAGGGTCAGTACTGAGGGAGTGCTGTACTGTCAGAGGGTTAGTACTGTGGGAGTGTTGCACTGTAAGATGGTCGGTACTGAGGGAGTGCTGCACTGTCAGAGGGTCAGTGCTGAGGGAGTGCTGCACTGTCAGAGGGTCAGTACTGATGGAGTGCTGCACTGTCAGAGGGTCAGTACTGAGGCAGTGCTGCACTGTCGGAGTGTCAGTACTGATGGAGCGCCGCACTGTGACAGGGTCAGTACCGATGGAGCGCCGCACTGTGAGAGGGTCAGTACTGAGGGAGTGCTGCACTGTCAGAGGGTCAGTACTGAGGGTGTACCACACTGTCACATGGTCGGTATGGGGGCAGAGCCAGACAGTCAGATGGTCTGTACTGAGGAAGTTCTGCACTGTGTGAGCGTCAGGACTGAGGGATTGCTGCACTGTCAGAGGGTCAGTACTGAGGGAGTGCTGCACTGCCAGAGGATCAGTACAGATGGAGCGGTGCATTCTCACAGGGTTAGTACTGAGGGAGCACTACACTGTAAGAATGACAGAACTAAAGGAGCGCTGCACTGACAAAGAGCTGCACTGTCAGAGGGTCAGTACTGAGGGTGTACCACATTGTCACATGGTCGGTATGGGGGCAGAGCCACACAGTCAGATGGTCTGTACTCAGGGAATGCCTCATTGTCTGAGGGTCAGTACTGAGAGAGTGCTGCACTGTCAGAGGGTCAGTACTGAGGGAGTGGCGCACCATCAGAGGGTCAGTACTGAGTGAGCACCACACAGTCAGATGGTCAGTACTGAGGGAGTGCTGCACTGTCAGAGAGTCAGTACTGAGGGAGCACCACACAGTCAGATGGTCAGTACTGAGTGAGTGCTGCACTGTCAGAGGTTCAGTACTGAGAGAGTGCTGCACTGTCAGAGAGTCAGTACTGAGGGAGCACCACACAGTCAGATGGTCAGTACTGAGGGAGTGCTGCACTGTCAGAGGGTCAGTACTGAGGGAGTGCTGCACAGTCAGATGGTCAGTACCGAGAGAGTGCTGCACTGTTAGAGGGTCAGTACTGAGAGAGTGCTGCACTGTCAGAGGGTCAGTACCGAGAGAGTGCTGCACTGTCAGAGGGTCAGTACTGAGGGAGTGCTGCACTGTCAGAGGATCAGTACTGAGGGAGTGCTGCACTGTCAGAGATTCAGTACTGAAGGAGTGCTGCACTGTCAGAGGGTCAGTACTGAGGGAGTGAAACACTGTCAGAGGGTCAGTACTGAGGGAGTGAAACACTGTCAGAGGGTCAGTACTGAGGGAGTGAAACACTGTCAGAGGGGCAGGACTGAGGGAGTGTCTCATTGTCTGAGGGTCAGTACAGATGGAGCGGTGCATTCTCACAGGGTTAGTACTGAGGGAGCACTACACTGTAAGAATGACAGAACTAAAGGAGCGCTGCACTGACAAAGAGCTGCACTGTCAGAGGGTCAGTACTGAGGGTGTACCACATTGTCACATGGTCGGTATGGGGGCAGAGCCACACAGTCAGATGGTCTGTACTCAGGGAATGCCTCATTGTCTGAGGGTCAGTACTGAGGGAGTGCTGCACTGTCAGAGGGTTAGTACTAAGGGAGTGCCTCATTGTCTGAGGGTCAGTACTGAGAGAGTGCTGCACTGTCAGAGGGTCAGTACTGAGGGAGTGCCGCACCATCAGAGGGTCAGTACTGAGTGAGCACCACACAGTCAGATGGTCAGTACTGAGGGAGTGCTGCACTGTCAGAGAGTCAGTACTGAGGGAGTGCTGCACTGTCAGAGGATCAGTACTGAGGGAGTGCTGCACTGTCAGAGATTCAGTACTGAGGGAGTGCTGCACTGTCAGAGATTCAGTACTGAAGGAGTGCTGCACTGTCAGAGGGTCAGTACTGAGGGAGTGAAACACTGTCAGAGGGTCAGTACTGAGGGAGTGAAACACTGTCAGAGGGTCAGTACTGAGGGAGTGAAACACTGTCAGAGGGGCAGGACTGAGGGAGTGTCTCATTGTCTGAGGGTCAGTACTGAGTGAGTGCTGCACTGTCAGAGGGTTAGTACTAAGGGAGTGCCTCATTGTCTGAGGGTCAGTACTGAGAGAGTGCTGCACCATCAGAGGGTCAGTACTGAGTGAGCACCACACTCTGAGGGGATTAGTACTGAGGCATACCGCGATGTGAGGGGGTCAGTACTGAGGGAGCACCACACTCTGAGGGGATTAGTACTGAGGGATCACCGCGATGTGAGGGGGTCAGTACTGAGGGATCACCGCGATGTGAGGGGGTCAGTACTGAGGGATCACCGCGCTGTGAGGGGGTCTGTACTGAGGGACCACCACGATGTGAGGGGGTCAGTACTGAGGGATCACCGCGATGTGAGGGGGTCAGTACTGAGGGATCACCGCGATGTGAGGGGGTCAGTACTGAGGGATCACCGCACTCTGAGGGGATTAGTACAGAGGCATCACCGCGATGTGAGGGGGTCAGTACTGAGGGAGCACCACACTCTGAGAGGATTCGTACTGAGGGATCACCGCGATGTGAGGGGGTCAGTACTGAGGGAGCACCACACTCTGAGGGGATTAGTACTGAGGCATCACTGCGATGTGAGGGGGTCAGTACTGAGGGAGCACCACACTCTGAGGGGATTCGTACTGAGGGATCACCGCACTGTGAGGGGGTCAGTACTGAGCGATCACCGCGATGTGAGGGGGTCAGTACTGAGGGATCACCGCGATGTGAGGGGGTCAGTACTGAGGGATCACCGCGCTGTGAAGGGGTCTGTACTGAGGGATCACCGCGATGTGAGGGGGTCAGTACTGAGGGATCACCGCGATGTGAGGGTGTCAGTACTGAGGGACCACCGCGCTGTGTGGGGGTCAGTACTGAGGGAGCACCACACTCTGAGGGGATTTGTACTGAGGGACCACCGCGATATGAGGGGGTCAGTACTGAGGGAGCACCACACTCTGAGGGGATTTGTACTGAGGGACCACCGCGATGTGAGGGGTTCAGTACTGAGGGATCACCAAGATGTGAGGGGGTCAGTACTGAGGGATCACCACGCTGTGAGGGGGTCAGTACTGAGGGACCACCGCGATGTGAGGGGGTCAGTACTGAGGGATCACCGCGCTGTGAGGGGGTCAGTACTGAGCGATCACCGCGCTGTGAGGGGGTCAGTACTGAGGGATCACCGCGCTGTGAGGGGGTCAGTACTGAGCGATCACCACACTCTGAGGGGATTAGTACTGAGGGACCACCGCGCTATGAGGGGGTCAGTACTGAGGGAGCACCACACTCTGAGGGGATTAGTACTGAGGGATCACCGCGATGTGAGGGGGTCAGTACTGAGGGAGCACCACACTCTGAGGGGATTTGTACTGAGGGACCACCGCGATGTGAGGGGGTCAGTACTGAGGGATCACCGCGATGTGAGGGGGTCAGTACTGAGGGATCACCGCACTCTGAGGGGATTTGTACTGAGGGACCACCGCGATGTGAGGGGGTCAGTACTGAGGGATCACCGCGCTGTGAGGGGGTCAGTACTGAGGGACCACCGCGATGTGAGGGGGTCAGTACTGAGGGATCACCGCGCTGTGAGGGGGTCAGTACTGAGGGATCACCAAGATGTGAGGGGGTCAGTACTGAGGGATCACCGCGCTGTGAGGGGGTCAGTACTGAGGGACCACCGCGATGTGAGGGGGTCAGTACTGAGGGAGCACCACACTCTGAGGGGATTTGTACTGAGGGAGCACCACACTCTGAGGGGATTTGTACTGAGGGACCACCGCGATGTGAGGGGGTCAGTACTGAGGGATCACCAAGATGTGAGGGGGTCAGTACTGAGGGATCACCGCGCTGTGAGGGGGTCAGTACTGAGGGACCACCGCGATGTGAGGGGGTCAGTACTGAGGGAGCACCACACTCTGAGGGGATTTGTACTGAGGGATCACCGCGCTGTGAGGTGGTCAGTACTGAGGGATCACCGCGATGTGAGGGGGTCAGTACTGAGGGATCACCGCACTGTGAGGTGGTCAGTACTGAGGGACCACCGCGATGTGAGGGGGTCAGTACTGAGGGATCACCGCACTGTGAGGTGGTCAGTACTGAGGGAGCTCCACACTATGTGTCGGACAGTCAGTACTGAGTGATTGCTGCATTGCCAGAGGGTCAGTACTGAGAGAGTGATGCACACTCAAAGGGTCATTACTGAGGGAGCGCTACACGGTCAGTGTGTCAGTTCTGTGGGAGTGTTGTTACAGAGGGTCCGTACTGAGGGAGAGCTGCACTGCCAATCGGTCAGTACAGAGGCAGTGCTGCACTGCCAAAGGGTCAGTACTGAGGGAGTGCTGCACTGCCAAAGGGTCAGTACTGAGGGAATGCTGCACTGCCAAAGGGTCAGTACTGAGGCATTGCCGGACTATCAGAAGTGCAGGACTGAGGCAATGCCGCACTGTCAGAGTGTCAGTGCTGAGGGAGGTCTGCTCTGTCAGAGGGTCAGTACTAAGAAAATGCCACGTTATCGGAGGGAAAGTACCGAGGGATTGCTGCACTGTAAGAGCATCGGTATTGAGGGAGGGCTACATTGTCGGAGGGTCAGTACTGAGGGAATGCCACATTGTAGAAAAGTCAGCACAAAGAGAGTGCTGCAGTGTCAGAGTATCAGTACTGAGGGAATGCTGTTGTGTCAGAGCATCATTTCTGTGGGTGTGCTGCAGTGTCAAAGGAGCAGTGCTGAGGGAGAGCTGCACTGTCAGAGGGTCAGTACTGAGGGATTGCAGCACCGTCAGGGGCGCAGGGCCAAGGGGCAGTTGCAGTGTCAGAGGGTCAGTTCTGAGGGAGTACTGAATGATCAGAGAATGTGCCGCACTGTCTTAAAGTCAGTATGAAGTTGCCCCACACTGTGGGAGGGTCAGTATACATGCAATGCCTCACTGTCAGAGGGTCAGTAGAGAGGGAGTGCTGCACTGTCATAGGAACAGTATTGAGGGAGAGTTGCACTGCCAGAGGGTCAGTACTGAGGGAGTGCTGCACAGTCAGAGGGTCAGTACTGAGGGAGTGCTGCACTGTCAGAGGGTCAGTACTGAGGGAGTGCTGCACTGTTAGTGGGTCTATACTGAGGGAGTGCTGCACAGTCAGAGGGTCAGTACTGAGGGAGTGCTGCACTGTCAGAGGGTCAGTACTGAGGGAGTGCTGCACTGTCAGAGGGCCAGTACTGAGGGAGTGCTGCACTGTCAGAGGGTCAGTACTGAGGGAGTGCTGCACTGTCGGAGGGTCAGTACTGAGGGAGTGCTGCACTGTCAGAGGGCCAGTACTGAGGGAGTGCTGCACTGTTAGTGGGTCTGTACTGAGGGAGTGCTGCACTGTCAGAGGGTCAGTACTGAGGGAGTGCTGCACTGTCAGAGGGTCAGTACTGAGGGAGTGCTGCACTGTCAGAGGGTCAGTACTGAGGGAGTGCTGCACTGTCGGAGGGTCAGTACTGAGGGAGTGCTGCACTGTCAGAGGGTCAGTACTGAGGGAGTGCTGCACTTTCGGAGGGTTAGTACTGAGGGAGCGCTGCACTGTCGGAGGGTCAGTATGGAGGGAGAGCTGCACTGTCAGAGGGTCAGTACTGAGGGAGAGCTGCACTGTCAGAGGGTCAGTTCTGAGGGAGGGCTGCACTGTCAGAGGGCCAGTACTGAGGGAGTGCTGCACTGTCAGAGGGTCAGTTCTGAGGGAGTGCTGCACTGTCAGAGGGTCAGTACTGAGGGAGTGCTGCACTGTCGGAGGGTCAGTACTGAGGGAGTGCTGCACTGTCAGAGGGTCAGTACTGAGGGAGTGCTGCACTGTCGGAGGGTCAGTACTGAGGGAGCGCTGCACTGTCGGAGGGTCAGTACGGAGGGAGAGCTGCACTGTCAGAGGGTCAGTACTGAGGGAGAGCTGCACTGTCAGAGGGTCAGTTCTGAGGGAGGGCTGCACTGTCAGAGGGCCAGTACTGAGGGAGTGTTGCACTGTCAGAGGGTCAGTTCTGAGGGAGTGCTGCACTGTCAGAGGGTCAGTTCTGAGGGAGGGCCGCACTGTCAGAGAGACAGCACTGCAGGTGTGCCATACTGTCGGAAGGTCAGTACTGAGGAAATGCTGCACTGTCAGAGGATACTACTGAGGGAGGGCTGCGCTATCTGGGGGTCAGTAATGGGGGATTGCCGCAATGTCAGAGGGTCAATCTGTGGGCAGTGCTGCACTGTGAGAAGGTCAGTACTGAGGGAGTGCTGCACTGACAGAGAGTCAGTACTGAGGGAGTGCTGCACTGTCAGAGGGTCATTACTGAGGGAGTGCCACACTGTCAGCGAGTCAGTTCTGAGGGAGCGCTGCACTGTCAGAGGGTCATTACTGAGGGAGTGCCACACTGTCAGAGAATCAATACTGAGGGAGCGCTGCACTGTCAGAGGATCATGACTGAGGGAGTGGTGCACTGTCAGCGCATCAGTCTGGGGGATACCTGTTTTGTAAGAGAGTCAGGAGTTGGGTTCATGAGTAATATGAAGATTGGTTGAGTCATAAATACTGAGGAGGGTAGACTTAGATTACAGAAGGATGGAGATGGCCTTGTCAGATGGACCGATCAGTGGCAACGGGAGAGGTGCCTGAAGACTGGAGGGTGATTAATGATGGGCCATTATTGAAGTAAGGCTGCAAGGAACAGCCATTGAACTATGGAGCTGTGAGCCTGATGGCAGTGGTGGGTAAGCTATTGGAGGGCATTCTGAGAGACAATTTACATGCATTTGGAAAAGCAAGAATTGATTAGGGATGGTCAGCTTGGCTTTGTTTGTGGAAATGATGTGTCCAAGTTGAAAGAGCTTTTGAAGGGATGACCAAGGAGACAGATGAGAAGGTTTCATATGGGAGGTTGCTGAGTAAAAGGTTAGATGAGATGCCATCCAAGGAGAGAGGACAGCACGGTGCCTCAGTGGTTTGATTCGAACTCCCGGTGACTGTCTGTGTGGAGTTTACACATTCTCTCTGTATCTGTGCGGATTCCCTCCAGGTGATCCAGTTTCCTCCCACCGCCCAAAGATGCCATGGGAAATGCAGCATTACAGGGATAGAGTAGAGGATGTGAGTCTGGGTGCGATGCTGTTCAGACAGTCAGTGTGGAGCCAATGGACCGAATGTCTTGCTTCTACACTGTAGGAATTCTAAAATTAATCCAGAGAGACAAGTAATGTTCTGGGGACCTGGGCTCCAATCTTGGACAGGGGTGGATGTGGGTCCTTCCAGTCTGAAGGGGTTTGAACACAATCTGAGGGGGGAGCTGGGCTACATCCTGAAATGTTGAGGATGTGAATGTTTTGTGGAGCTACTGTCTAAGGGGCTTTGGGGGTTAAACACAATAATGTGACGCTTTCTTCGGTATTGAGGGAGAACTTTCTGAGGTATTGAGGGAGAAATATCTGAGAAATTGAGGGAGCATTATTAGAGCTACTGAGCAAGAACTATCTGAGCTATTGAGGAAGCAATTTCTGAGGTATTTAGGGAGTACTATCTGAGGTACTGAGGGAGCACTATCTGAGATAATGAGTGAGCACTATCTGAGGTACTGAGCGAGAACTATCTGAATACTGAGGGAGCACTTTCTGAGGGATCGAAGGAGAATGATCTGAGGTATTGAGAAAGCACTTTCTGAGGTATTGAGGGAGACCTATCTGAGGTACTGAGGGAGAACTATGTGACGTACTGAGGGAACACTTTCTGAGGTATTGAGGGAGCACCATCTGAGGTACTGAGGGAGAACTATCTGAGGTATTGAGGGAGCACTTTCTGAGGTATTGAGGGAGCACGATCTGAGGTACTGAGGGAGACATATCTGAGGTATTGAGGGAGCACTTCCTGAGGTATTGAGGGAGAACTATCTGAGGTACTGAGGGAGCAATTTCTCAGGTATTGAGGGAGCATTATCTTAGATATTGAGGGAGAGCTATCTGAGGTACTGAGGGAGCACTGTCTGAGGTATTGAGGGAGCACTATCTGAGGTACTGAGGGAGCACTATCTGACGTATTGAGGGAGAACTATCTGGGGTATTCAGGGAGCACTATCTGAGGTACTGACGGAGCACTATCTGGTGGTAAAAACAATGACTGCAGATGCTGAAAATAAAATACTGGATTAGTGGTGCTGGAAGAGCACAGCAGTTCAGGCAGCATCCAACGAGCAGCGAAATCAACGTTTCGGGGAAGGGCTTTTGCCCGAAACGTTGATTTCGCTGCTCGTTGGATGCTGCCTGAACTGCTGTGCTCTTCCAGCACCACTAATCCACTATCTGGTGGTACAGAGTGCAGAGGATAGAAAAGAACAGATGTAATTCCCTGATCATTTCCTCTGGGTCCCCGAGGCACTCTGGTGTCGTAATTTGAAATGGAAGCCACTCCCCATTTCAAAAGATTCAGATCATTTTAAACAATCAGTGAAAAATAACAGCAGCATGTGTCTGAAACATGGTTTGGGTGAAAACTTTCATCAATCTATTGTTACTTGTTGCTTGGAGACGTTTTAGAAAAGCCAGCACCCAAACAGAATAATGCTGTAGATGCAAGAGGTGGTGCACAGGAAGATCCAACAAG
>NC_092751.1:50184552-50187052 GCF_047496795.1 Chiloscyllium punctatum
AGAGGGGATAGGGAGAGAGAGAGAGGTACAGGGAGAGTGAGAGAGGGACAGGGAGAGAGTGAGGGAAAGGGAGAGAGAGAGGGACAGGGAGAGAGAGAGAGGGACAGGGAGTCAGAGAGAGACAGGGAGAGAGAGAGAGGGACAGAGAGAGAGAGGGACAGGGAGAGAGAGAGGGACAGGGAGAGAGAGAGAGAGAGAGAGAGAGAGAGAGCGAGGGAGAGAGAGAGAGAGAGAGAGAGGGCCAGGGAGAGAGAGAGCGGGACAGAGAGAGAGATGGACAGGGAGAGAGAGAGAGAGAGACAGACAGACAGACAGACAGAGGGAGAGGGAGCGAGTGAGAGGGACAGGTAGAGGGAGGGAGGGACCGAGAGAGAGAGAGGGACAGGGAGAGTGAGAGATGGACAGGGAGAGAGAGAGGGACAGTGAGAGAGATGGACAGAAGGAGAGAGAGAGAGAGATAGGGACAGGGAGAGAGAGAGTCACTGGGAGAGAATGAGAGAGGACAGAGAGAGAGAGTGACAGGGAGACAGAGAGAGAGAGAGAGGGGCAGGGAGAGAGAGAGAGACAGGGGGAGAGAGAAGGACATGGAGAGAGAGAGGGACAGGGAGAGAGAGAGAGGAACAGGTAGAGAGAGAGAGGGACAGTGAGAGAGAGGGGCAGGGAGAGAGAGAGAGAGAGAGAGAGAGAAAGTGAGAGGGACAGTGAGAGAGAGAGGGACAGGGAGAGAGAGAGAGGGACAGGGGGAGAGAGAGAGAGAGAGAGAGAGAGAGAGAGAGAGAGAGGGACAGGGAGAGAGAGAGCGGTACAGAGAGAGAGATGGACAGGGAGAGAGAGAGAGAGAGAGATAGAGAGAGAGAGAGAGAGAGACAGACAGACAGACAGAGGGAGAGGGAGTGTGTGAGAGGGACAGGTAGAGGGAGGGAGGGACCGAGAGAGAGAGGGACAGGGAAACAGAGAGAGAGGGAAAGAGAGAGAGAGTGACAGGGAGACAGAGAGACAGAGAGAGGGACAGTGAGAGAGTGAGAGGGACAGGGAGAGAGAGGGAGGGACAGGGAGAGAATGAGAGGGACAGGGAGAGAGAGTGAGAGACAGGGGGAGAGAGAAGGACATGGAGAGAGAGAGGGACAGGGAGAGAGAGAGAGGAACAGGTAGAGAGAGAGAGGGACAGGGAGAGAGAGAGGGACAGGGAGAGAGAGGGGCAGGGAGAGAGAGAGAGAGAGAGAGAGAGGGAGAGAGTCACAGTGAGAGAGAGAGGGACAGGGAGAGAGAGTGAGGGACAGAGAGAGAGATGGACAGGGAGAGAGAGGGACAGAGAGAGAGAGGGGCAGGGAGAGAGAGAGACAGGGAGAGAGAGAGGGACTGGGAGAGAGAGAGGGACAGGGAGAGAGAGAGAGGGACAGGGAGAGAGAGAGGCACTGGAGAAAATGAGAGAGGGACAGAGAGAGAGATGGACAGGGAGAGAGAGAGGGACAGAGAGAGAGTGGGACAGGAGAGAGAGAGGGAATGGGAGAGAGAGAGGGACAGGGAGAGAGAGAGAGGAACAGGAGAGAGAGAGGCACTGGGAGAGAATGAGAGAGGGACAGAGAGAGAGAGGGACAGGGAGATAGAGAGAGAGGGAAAGAGAGGGAGAGAGAGGGACAGGGAGAGAGAGAGAGGGAGAGAGAGAGGGACAGGGAGAGAGTGAGAGGGACAGGGAGAGAGAGAGAGGGACAGAGAGAGAGAGGGACAGGGAGAGAGAGAGAGGGACAGGGAGAGAGAGAGAGGGACAGGGAGTGAGAGAGGGACAGGGAGAGAGAGAGATAGGGAAAGAGAGAGAGAGAGTGACAGGGAGACAGAGAGAGAGAGAGATGGACAGGGTGAGAGAGAGAGGGAGAGAGAGAGGGACAGGGAGAGAGTGAGAGGGACTGGGTGAGAGAGAGAGGGAGAGAGAGAGGGACAGGGGGAGAGAGAGAAGGACAGGGAGAGAGAGAGAGAGGGACAGGGAGAGAGAGGGACAGGGAGAGAGAGAGAGGCACAGAGAGAGAGATGGACAGGGAGAGAGAGAGGTACAGAGTGTGAGAGAGAGAGGGACAGGGAGAGAGAGAGAGAGAGAAAGGAAGGGAGTGAGGGACAGGGAGAGAGAGAGAGGAACAGGGAGAGAGTGAGAGGGACAGGAGAGAGAGAGAGGGACAGCGAGAGAGAGAGAGAGGGATAGGGAGAGAGAGAGAGGTACAGGGAGAGAGAGAGAGGGACAGGGAGAGAGTGAGGTACAGGGAGAGGGAGAGGGACAGGGAGAGAGAGAGGGACAGGGAGACAGAGAGGCACAGGGAGAGAGACAGAGGGACAGAGAGAGAGAGGGACAGGGAGAGAGAGAGGGACAGGGAGAGAGAGAGAGAGAGAGAGAGAGAGAGAGAGAGAGAGAGAGAGAGAGAGAGAGAGAGGGAGAGAGGGACAGGGAGAGAGAGAGGAACAGGTAGAGAGAGAGAGGGACAGGGAGAGAGAGAGGGACAGGGAGAGAGAG
>NC_092751.1:50194552-50195622 GCF_047496795.1 Chiloscyllium punctatum
CAGGGAGAGAGAGAGGGACAGAGAGAGAGAGGGACAGGGAGAGAGTGAGTGACTGGGAGAGAGAGAGGGACAGGAAGACAGAGAGAGAGAGAGAGAGGGACAGAGGGAGAGAGGGACTGGGAGAGAGATAGGGACTGGGAGAGAGAGAGAGATGGACAGGGAGAGAGAGAGTGACAGAGAGAGAGAGGGACAGGGAGAGAGAGAGAGAGGGACTGGGAGAGAGTGAGAGGGACAGGGAGAGAGACAGAGAGGGACAGAGAGAGAGAGGGACAGGGAGAGAGAGAGGGACAGGGAGAGAGAGAGAGAGGGACAGGGAGAGAGAGAGGGACAGGGAGAGAGAGAGAGGGACAGAGAGAGAGATGGACAGGGAGAGAGAGAGGGACAGAGCGTGAGAGAGAGAGGGACAGGGAGAGAGAGAGAGAGAGACAAGAAGGGAGTGAGGGACAGGGCGAGAGAGAGAGGGACAGGGAGAGAGTGAGAGGGACAGGGAGAGAGAGAGGGCGAGAGAGGGACAGACAGAGAGAGAGGACAGTGAGAGAGTGAGGGACAGGGAGAGAGAGAGAGAGAGAGACAGGAAGGGAGTGAGGGACAGGGAGAGAGAGAGAGGGACAGGGAGAGAGTGAGAGGGACAGGGAGACAGAGAGGGAGAGAGAGGGACAGAGAGAGAGTGAGGGACAGGGAGAGAGTGAGCGACAGGGAGAGAGAGAGAGAGAGAGAGGGACAGGGAGAGAGAGAGAGAGGGACAGCGAGAGAGAGAGAGAGAGGGGGATAGGGAGAGAGAGAGAGGTACAGACAGGAGAGTGAGAGAGGGACAGGGAGAGAGTGAGGGAAAGGGAGAGAGAGAGGGACAGGGAGAGAGAGAGGGACAGGGAGTCAGAGAGAGACAGGGAGAGAGAGAGAGGGACAGAGAGAGAGAGGGACAGGGAGAGAGAGAGGGACAGGGAGAGAGAGAGAGAGAGAGAGAGAGAGAGAGCGAGGGAGAGAGAGAGAGAGAGAGAGGGCCAGGGAGAGAGAGAGCGGGACAGAGAGAGAGATGGACAGGGAGAGAGAGAGAGAGAGAGAGACAGACA